>NC_057810.1:316360051-316660051 GCF_018294505.1 Triticum aestivum
AAGATGACTTTTGATAGGCTGCGCAAGAGTGGAAGGCGGTGGATTGATGAGTTGCTGGCGGTTCTTTGGTCGATCAGAACGACGCCAAATCGAGCCACCAGCCAGACACCCTTTGCCCTGGTTTACGGGGCAGAGGCAGTTCTCCCCACAGAACTCATATACGGGTCACCTCGAGTGCTCACTTATGATGAGCTTGAGCAAGAGCGATTGCAGTAAGATGACACAACACTCCTTGAGGAAGATCATCTCCGGGCGGCTGTGAGAGCAGCACGCTACCAGCAAGCCTTGCGTCGCTACCATAGCCACAAGGTTCATGTCCGGAGCTTTGAGGAAGGCGACCTTGTTCTTCGGCACGTTCAGTTGGCCAAGAATTCCAACAAGTTGACGCCGAAGTGGGAAGGCCCTTATCGGGTAACACGAGTCACCAGGCCCGGCGTAGTCCGGCTGGAGACCGAAGATGCCATTCCAGGTGAGCAACTCCTGGAACATTGAGCATCTCCGCAAGTTTTACCCATAAGGCGTGGCTGCCGGGCCTCCCGGCAAGCCACCCTTTTGTGCAAGCCTTGCTGGCAAGGCATGTAACCCTTTGTACAAAGCCAAGCGCAGAACCTAAGCATAAATAAACGAAGCACTGACGCCCTAAGTCAAAGCATTCATGCTAGGTTGAGTCTCTTTCTTGGTTAGGGTTGATAGTGCTTAGTGGCGGCTAACCCCTAGCTTAGAGGTCGAGTGCACGTCTCTATGTTCTTCTCTGTCTTCTTTGGTTCACAGGGCACATAAGTATTCTTGCCGAGCTGTTTTGGAAGAAAGGGGATGGACCGGCGTCCGGGCCCCGGCAAGCCAAAATTGCTGGAGGCTACAAGAACAAGGATCCATCCACGGCAAGCCAAGGTTACCTTGGGCTGAAAATCCAGAAGAAGTCGTAGGTGTGCATGATATCCTTGAAGAAATCAGAAAAGGGGGGGACAGAGCCCACAGGAGAAGTAGTCGACGAAGAAGGGGTACCGATTTGGGGAAGCCCCAGCGCTGGCAGGGACGACGTGCGTGGCTGGATGCCCCGTCTTCTCTCCTCCCGTCTTCACCCCCCATAGATCCTCGAACATCTCCTGGAGCTCGTACGCGTTGACCGTCGAGGGGAAGTAGGTGAACTGCGCCCGCCGCACCACCAGCTCCCTCTCCGGCTACTCCGTCACCCCGACGTCTTTGGCCACCCCCTTACTTTTGGTGGATTTAGGCGCCATGGCGAATGCGAGAGGCAAGAAAGCAGAGGATGGCAGAAGTGCAGCGGCAATGGACGGAGACAGAGAGGCTCGAGGAGAAGAAGGGAGAAAGGGGGCGGCGGTTCTGAGATTGGAGAAGGCGCAAGGACGGGGGTAAAGTGAGCAGCGCACCCGCGGTTATTCCTTTTTATGCGGAAGGCGCGGGCTGCCTCCTTTCCCATTAACTGCGATGCGATGCATGCATGAGGGAACCATCCCACGCATGCCAGCCACATCACGCACGCGCGCACGACCCCCATGTCGCACGTTCAATGCAGGTCGTGGGAAGCACAGCGGACGGAGCAGTTACCGCGGTAAAAACCGCCCCGCCTGCCCGCGCACCGCTCTAGGCCTGGCCCAACAACGCGTCGCGCTTATGTGTGGCCCAGGCCCGGGGGCTCCTGTTGGTATACAAAAGTAGGGGCTCTCCTTTTGACCCCTTTACTTGTGCACGGGCAGTCAGAGCCACACGCCATGACCACACATAGCAGGCAAAGGAGGGAAGCCGGAGAGAAGTCGACGGCTCCGGACAAACAAGGCAACATCAAGAACCAAGGCCACAAAGTGCAGATGGGCAAAGCAGGTTTCCCCGGCAAGACCCTTGCCGGGGGCAGCCTCCGCAACCCCGGCAAGCCCCTTGCCGGGGCAGCTCGCCCACACCAGTAGAGCAGGCCACCCTCGAGCTGCAGTCTCCAACACCGGCAACCGCGTTGGACCAGGGCTCGGGAGGCACCTCCATGGTGGCATGCAGATCTTTGGGAAGACATAGAATGCTCATGATCAGATGAGGATTGGAAGGCAACATTCCCTGCCAAGATCCTTACCGAAGAAACCCACAAGACCCCCGGCAAGATCCTTGCCGGGGACGCCAGCGCGTCATGGCAAGACCCTTGTCGGGACGCCCGACAAGAACCTCGCCAGAGGACGACAGCAGGGCCACTACCAGGCCCGCACCAACAAACTCCCCGTTGTCGTGCGCATGCAGCTGCCAGCCCAACCAGCTGGGCAGGCACCTGCGTGGCAACACGCAGGTTCCAGGCCAACTCAGCATTCACCTGCGTGGTGGCATGCAGATCTTCGTGGAGGCTCCACCACCGCGCCACCTCAGCTGCTTGCTTGCCTACATGGCACCGCATGCATCGCTGGCCAGGGCGCGTGTCGAAGCGAGGAGGAGCAGCGACGGATGGGATGGGCCTCGCTCATATCCCCAATAAAGTGAGGGACACCTCAACCATGCATTAATTGCATCTTGTCCTATAATACGGGCGATAAGCTCACAATACTGTAGGCCTTTCCACCTTCTATGTGCCACTGTGGCAGCCCCTTTCGCCTATAAAAGGAGGCCCATGGCGTACAGGAACAGGATTCGGCTCTTTCGAACCTCATAGCGCCCATAGCTAGTTCGAGAGGGCAAGAACACTCAATACATCCACCAAGCAGGACTAGGGTTTTACGCATCCTCGCGACCCAAACCTGGGTAAACGATCCCCGTGTCAATTACTAATCCTGCTCTTCTCATAACCCCGCGCCCCGCAACCATAGTAGGGATTCTTGTGATCCCATAGGTGTCGTTTCCCACCGACACTAGCGCCCTGCAAATGCCCCGTGCCTGTCTGCGGCTACGAAGGCCCGCCGCCGGTGCTCTACCACCACATCGGCACTGTGCATCCCATGCCCGTGCACAGGATCCAGTACAGCAAGGTGCTCCAGCTGCAAGTGCCACTGTTGGAGCCACGGCTCTTGCTATTCGCGGAGGAGGATGGCCGCGCATTTTTCTTGGTCGACGGCGTGCTCGACATCGGTGCGCCTATCGCCATGTCGGCCGTCTGCATCAGAGCGGGGGCGTCCCCATTGCCGCACTAAGTGGCCAAGTTGTGGGAGAACGGCCCGCCGGGGGAGCCCAGAGGCACGACCGACGCCGTCAAGGTGGAAATGGAGGTGACAAGAAGCAAGGATCCCTGCGACGTCGACGTGCAGGAGCTGACCTTCTTCACAGTTCCGCCCAAGCTGCTGGCCGGGGCTAAGCTGGTGTCCCTCCACATTCAGATTGACAAGCTCACGTCCTAAATGTTTCTACAGTGCCTTTTGTTTATCTTAGTAATATGCTAATATAGGGATTACCTCGGTCTAGCTTAAGAAATGGTGGGTTTTGGTGGCGATGCAAAAATTACTTCGACATCAGATCAGTAATTTCCAACAATCGAACGGATATTTTGTGTCTGTTGGATATAAAGTTCCTTTGGGTAAGAAGTAATACTTGTCATCAAAATGGATAAAAGGAGATGTATGTAGACATATTTTAGTTCTAGATACGTCCCTTTTTATCCATTTTGATGACAAGCACTCCCTCCGTTCCACAATACATGCCTTCCATTTGTCAAAATATAGATGTATCTAGACATGTTTTAGTATATAGGTACATCCATGATAGAGCCAATCGGATGGTTGAGAACACTACAATTCGTAGCTACAGATGCGTGTGTGACTCCCACATGCAGAGGCCGGGGGTCATCATCCTCCTTTTCGAGAAAAAACAGACGCGTGTGTGAGAGGACGAGTGTGTGCGTGCACCTCTTCTCTTCCTGTATAACGTACTAAACTCAGAGTACAAGTTTTTATGGGTGGCACGATGGTGCATGCGAGAAGTCCCGAGAGATAGGTTTAATGCGTCTGAAAAAAGACTAGCTTAGAGCTCGCCACGCGGCTATTGCTGTAAAATGCCCCATCAACCGTAAGATATGTATACGACGGTGCCAGTTATTGCACGTACACAGCAGTACTCCCGCCTTTCCAGTTTATAGAGCTTAATTCAAAAATCTCACCAACCAAGATGGTGAGTGGTGGAATATTTTTTGTAGTTTGCAAAAGCACCTAATTAATGCTCTTGTTTTTCTCAAAAAATTACGTTTACCAATGCATTAATTGCAATGCATGCATGCATGCATAAAGTACATGCATTGGTCAATTTTCTCTTAATACTTGCATGCAATGATTTAATGCACCTTGGAATCTGAACATGTTATGGGGAACAACCAAATTGAGCCTTATGAAATGGAAGAACTAGAATTTTGAGATAAGCCCTATAAAACCGGAAAGGAGGGAGTAGAAAAAGAACTACTCCATCTGGGAATAGTGCCACACTTCGAAATTACCGTCAATAAATTTTGAGCTTGCGTCTCGTCACATTCCAAATTACTCCACGCTATATTGAATTACAAACCTATTCACACCGATCACAACCTAAACGGTTTCCCACTTAGGAGCGTATTAGTACCACACTATATTGAATTGCAAACCTGTTCACACCAATCACAACCTAAACGGTTTCCCACTTAGGAGCGTATTAGCACTCGGTTATAAATACTAGTATGCCAAGATGACTGCACATTCCTCCTCAACTCCTCGACAACAAAAACAAACAAGTCATGCAGCATCCTTCCCTTGCGTCTGCCATGGCCAGCGTGAGTTCTGGGTTGAGAGATTGCCACCAGGGAGAGGCGAGCATGGAAGCAGAAGCACAAGAGATGTCCCGCCTCGCTGCAAGAGCTGCCGACATGTCCCGTCGTGTGGAAGTAGCAGCACAGAGGTCCCGCCGTGCCGTTGATGCAGCAGACTGGTTCGGCCATGCCGCGGAAGCAGCAGAGATGTCCTGCCGCGCCACGAATGCCCCAGAGATGTCCCGCCGCACCACGGCGGCCTGGGAAAATTTCTCGCGGGTAGGCGACGACTGTTACAAGAGCATGCATGCGGTTGTCCATAGCCAGATGAATCAGATCTCCAGCTAGGAGATGTTGCAGGACAACATGAAAGCCTTGTTTGAACAGGCTACCGGTGTCATCCGGCAACTAAGGGAGGGCAATGAGACGCTCCAGGCCGAGCGCGACCTGCTAAGGGAGAAGATCGTCCGAAGTGCAGACCAGCAGGAGGAGACCAGTGCCTTGTTGAAGAGGACCGGTGTCGTCGTCAAGAAACTTATGGACGAGAATGACATGCTTCGCAACGAGCGCCAAAGGCTGGTGGAGGAATCCATGGATGTTCTCAAGCAGCGTCTTGAGGACACAAAAGAGCTCATTGCCGCTCGCTGCGGAGACTAGTTCCCGCGGCCTGGAGCAACGCATCAAGAAAGTAGAGATCAGCGAGCCATATCCTTGTCTTCCTTCTTAATTTGTCCTTGTGTATTTCGGGCGTAGCCGCATGTGGCTTTTTTAGTTATCTTTCCAATTATGTAAGACAATTAATCATCCTTATATATTCAACAGTCTTGCTATAAGTCGTAGTAGATGCTATATAGGTCCGTCAGATCTTACATCAAGATCCGTGCTTTCATATTTTCTTTTTTCTCTCTTAAATCTCAGTCGAGTGAGACATAGCCACGCCATTAAACAGGGGCTCGGGCGCCATTAATGGAGACCTTGGGAGAGAGGTGGACGACAGATGGAGGTAAAAGGGCTCTCCTCCCGATAAGCACACGTAGGGGTCTGATCGCACGCCTCTCATACTCAAATAGCTACCCTGCACGGCGCCTCCTAGCTAATAAAAAATGGGGACGCGTGGCGGCACGTAAATGGTACTAGTAAGTAGAACGCCCACGGTTTCAATAATACTTGTGTTTCCGATTGTAATGTGACAGCACTTGTTCCAAAATGACTTTGTTGATTGTTAATGTGTGCGCCTTCGCAAATCGGACTGCAAAATTACTACAGCATGTTGGTGCCATGTCATGGCACCAAGCCAAGTTTCATTATTTTCATGCGTGTTTTGGATTTACAGGAATTAAAAAACTAAGTTTCTCAATGTTTCCAACCCAGCCACGACGCCCAGAATTTTGAATTTCATTCCCATTTCTTGCATGGAACCTAGAAATTTACCCGAGGACACACATGTGACTTTTCAACCAACTTTGGTGCACTGGAACATGTGCCTGTATTTAAAATTTGAATTATGCACACAAAGGTTACACGTTCCCTCCCAGAACCACGAGCTTTCTTGAGAGAAGCTCCGATTTGCAAGATGCTTATACCAAAATTTATTCCTATTCGGCCATTTTTTTTACCACAGCATGGTACTACCATGACATGACACCATGCCAAGTTTCATGATTTTAAAACCAAGTTTCTCAATATTATCGACCGAGCCACGATGCCCAGATGTTTGAATTTTATTCTCATTTCTTGCATGGGACCTAGAAATTCATCCGAGGACACAAATGTGATTTTTCAACCAAGTTTGGTGCACGAGAGCATGTGCTTGTAGTTCAAATTTGACTTATGCACATTAAATGACTAGAAACTCAATTAATGTATAAAAACGACAAACGAACCCGGAATAATTCCAAAATTTAACAGGGCACTCATGTAGTTCTATGTTGCCTTTGTTAAGAAACTCAAGGGGGGCAGCGTATACAGTTTCACACTCAAAGGTGGCACGTTCCCTCTTAGAACCACGAGCTTCCAAATCGGCCCAATTTTTTACCACAACATGTTTGTGCCATGACATGACACCATGCCAAGTTTAATGATTTCCAAACGAGTTTTGGATTTACATGAATTTAAAATCTAAGTTTCTCGATGTTCTCGGCCGAGTCATGACGCCCAGATGTTTGAATTTCATTCTCATTTCTTCCATGGGACCTAGAAATTCAACCAAGGACACACATGTGATTTTTCAACCCACTTTGGTGCACCGGAGCATGTGCATGCAATTCATATTTAGATTATGCACATTAAAAGTCTAGAAACTCAACTATTGTATAAAAAGGCCAAATGAACCCGAAATAATTCCAAAATTTAACAGGGCACTCATATAGTTCTATGTTGCCTCTGTAAAGAAAATCAGGGGGGAGGCAGCGTATATCGTTTCGCACACAAAGGTGACACGTTCCCTCTCGGAACCACGAGGCTTGTTGAGAGACTCTCCAGTTTTGCAAGAAGCTTATACTAAAACTTGTCCCAATTCAGCCAAAAATTATACATATGAAAACAGGGTTTAGATTATCTCGAACATCTCGCTACCTAGACCAATAATGTACTATGATTTGAATTCAACATAAAATGGATACAAATATTTTAATTGGAGAGCGTATGGTACATGTAGTTCATAGTGAAATATGATTACTGCTATATGCATGTTTTTTGTTATCAAGATAATATTGAAATTATTGTATAACTTGACAACAATCGTATTCAAATAAGGAAAATTGATTCAAATTTAGTCCATATGGTAGACCACAATATATATGTTCACATGGAGTAAAATGTTCATATATGATGGAAGATCAAAATGTACGACTACGTCAATTATAAACCGCAAGGTCACCTAACGATATATTCGAATTCAACATAACGAGGATTCAAATATTGAAATTCGAGATCCTGGCATTTGTAATCATATAAAAAGGGACATTTCTCTTTCTTTGGTGGGAATTGATTTGTTTTTTGTTGTTGTTGAGGGAACTGCGAATCGATTTGGTACTGTGCAGGGTAATCTTGTTCTCCCTATTTTTTTTAGATTTTTCTTGTAATTTTTTCAATGACATCTATAGCAATATAGTAAAAGGGGACATGACTCTCTTGTGTCTTGTATGAATTGTTTTTTTACACGTTAAGTTTGTTCTGCCGAACAAGGAATCCACACCTTGTTATCCCGAAATTTTCAAGCTCGAGTATCTTTTGTCTCACCTGCTTTGAAACTCCTGCCTCTTCAACCCGCGTCGCGCCTTGTTATCCCGAAATTTGGATGCGCGTGAGAACTCCCTCCTCATCCGAAATCGGTCCCGCAGCCCAGACACGTGAAATCCCCCTTCTACCCCTCAGCCGGAAATGAAGCTCCACGTCGCGGTGTCAAAACTGGTGGGGGTACGCTGGTAACTTACCCTACATTTCGAACAAGCGTGTCCCTAAGCTTGGCTCCCCCCTCCCACTTCGCCCTCCCCCCCATTCGTACACCAAGGCTGCCAAAACCCGCGAAACCCCACGCTCCTCCGTCGGCCTCCCGACCGCCGCCCAGCCGGAGACTCTTCCCCGACTACGTCGTCCACCGCAACAGCTCGCCGTCCCTCATCCACTGCACCGGATGAGGATCTGTTGTCGATCTCGTTGTCCCGCCGGATCAGCCGCCCCGTCCACCACCTCCAAGGAGCTTCCCCGATGTTAGCCTCGTCTATCGCGCCACCTCAATCCCCACAGCACCGTCTTGACCTGCCCCACCGGAACCGCAGCACCCTCACCAATTCCTCCATGAAGCCGAGGCCTACTCGGTGCCACCAAGGAGGTTCTGCACTCACTGATGCATTTTATCTTTTATTCGATCTCACGGGGCTGTTGGTGCTCGATACCGAGAAGACATGGCGGGTCTCCATCGACGGCGCCGTCGCCGGCCACATCATCCACGGCGTCTCTCCCCCATGTCATTCCTTCCTCGACGGTGACTTCCACAACGACACTAGTTGTACCTGTTCTGGCTCTCGCTCGCGCTGCGGCTCTGTTCTTGCTGTCGGCCGCGCTGCTGCACTGCTCTTGCTTTCTTTTGTGCTGCTGCTCTGCTCTTGCTCTCGCTTGCGCTGCTGCTGCTGTTGCACGACCTCTAGTAGCTACAGGAGTTGCTGCTTTAGCGCTCGCTCGCGGTGCTACTGCACAACTTGCTCTCTGCTAGTGCATTCCCTGCTCGAGCGTCTGCTGATTTAGATCACCGCTTCTCGAACGCCCTAAACATCTATTGCAATGCTCTGTTACTAGTTCAATCAGTTTCGACAATAAAATTTAGTTTCGACTATAAAGTTCATTTTCTTCAGTTAAGTTCAGAGTGAACAGTACTTACAGCATCTATCGGAGTGGCTGTGGCGCGGCTGATGCGTTTTACATCTAGCACATTTTGGTGATGTATTTTACATCATCTATTGCAGATGATATTAGGGTCCCACTTCAGATTAACGTTGTATGTCTTGTCCTGCTTCAGCCTCGTCGCCATACACCTTAGCAGAGCTGCTCCAACGACGGAACCGTCCATCATAGCGGAGCAGTACCCTCGGCGCCGTTTCCAGAGGCCTCAGATCTTCTTCCCCGCCTCCGACAGTCACACCAGCATCATCACCATCCTCCACGTCCAACCCAATGATGCTGAGGTCCACAAGGCTATGCCAAAGAGGTTGTACACTAGTCACATCACTTTGTTACTCTGCATTCATGTCGATCCCTCAGGGATCCTTTGCTATGGAACTACTATTCATGCAAATCTGTTAGAAGAAGTGGAGCAAAGCAAAACTGGAGGTTTTTTTTCCTTTGGTGTCTCTTTTGAAGAAAAAACGTAGGAATTTTATTCACTTGGACGTCCTTTTCAAATTAATGTGCACGAAGAACAGAACTAATTGCATTACTGGCATAATAAGATTCTTATTTTTTTTCATTTTCACGTGGTTTGACTTTAATTTGACCATGTTTCTCCATTCCTGTGTTCTTCCAATTCATGTGAGCCAAACACCCAGGTTGACTGAAATCCTATATTTCCAAATGCTCTGTTTTGCATGTGCATTCCTATCCTATTCCTATGTTATTCCTGTCCCTGCATTTATAGAATCCTCCAATTCTAAGGAGCCCTTATAGATTTACTTCATTTTTAGATAGGCATCAAAGAAAACTCTTGTGTGTTATGTCCTGCTCCTGCCGTGCCGTCATCCAACCCACCTGAGGTGCACCATCGACAGAAGTGTTCACTTCAGCAGAGATCCCCCTACAGACTTTCTTTCGCCGCCCCAGATCATCTTCCCCGTCGCCGGCAGCCACGCCAATTGCATTACCATCACCGACTGAGCAGATGAACCTGAGGACTACACAGTTCCGGAAGAGAGGTCGCAGTCTTTTGTGGTTGCTTACGTTATACATCAGTTATTATTACCTGCTACTTTATCTTTCAAACTTGAGTTTTGAATTGCCCATGGGTCTCATATCGAGCCAGCAACAAATAGTATATGTCTACTATCTGGTTCATCTGGGATCTTCTATGTGGTTCATGTTGGGTGGGCAACAAACAATAGATGATCCATTGTCTATCTTTTTAAACTGAAGCTATAATCTACCTGCTATCATTAGTTTTGGATCCATCCACTCGTTTGCTACCATCAGTCTTGATTTTTGCATGCACCCCTTAGGCCTTACAAAATCTAACTATTTTTTTATGATGCATGTCAGATATTGTACACAATCATACTGAAGATGTAGAGAAAAAGAGAAGACCGTTGTGTGGGAATATAATGTCAGGCAGACGTCGCTCCATGGTGGGTGAAGTGAGCCCCCCTCCTGCATTTCCAGATTGTATTCTAGAGGAAGATAACTGTTCAGATGGAGATTCAGCAGGAGCCGACCACGCCTATTTACCACCTGAGGTGTTTGCTCTAACCTGGCATGCTGATGTTGGTCATATCATGCATATGGCGCCTTGCATTGCTTACATTATATATCTTATATGTCATTAGCTTAGTTTAGATTTGCTTTGTGTGAATGCCACCTGTTTGGTTTCTATATCATACTCCCACCATTCCTAAATATTTGTCTTTTTAGAGATTTCAACAAGTGACTACATACGGAACAAAATGAGTGAATCTACACAATCTACATATGGAACAAAACAAGTGACTACATACGGAACAAAATATGTCTATATACATCCGTATGTGGTAGTCCATTTGAAATCTCTAAAAAGATAAATATTTAGGAATGGAGGGGGTATATGGGAATTATGCAATGCCATCTTCTTTAGCGAGGCATCATATACGTGAATCATGCAATGCCATCCTGTTTAGCTAGTCATCGTATATGTGAATTGTATCGTGCCATATTTTTTTCCATAATGTATTCCATTTGTCAACAATGTTTATACATTCATCTACTCTTCCTGTGCATCAGCCATTTGAGTCGGTCATGGGAAAATCTGGACTGAAACCAAGGTCTTCTGAGCAGTCAGTGCTACCTGTCGATGCAGATTTCTTGTTGGTTACAGATAGCTCCTCAGAGGAGGATTCAGAGACAGATGACCAGTCGTATCCCCCCCCCCCCCGAGGTGCATGCTATAACTTGGCTGGGTTATATTGCTCATATCATGCATATGGTGTCTTGCATTGCCATGCCATCTGCTTAGATTAGACATGCTTTGTGTGAATGCCTCCTTTTTGCTTTCTATATTAGATATCTGAATTATGCAATGCCATGTTTTTCAGCCAGTTATCATATATGTCAATTATGCACCGCCATGGAGCCATGCATCATATATGTTAATTATCTCATGCCATCTTTTTTTTCATTACGTATTCCATTTGTCGACAATCTGTGTATATTGAACTACTCTTCATGTGTATCAACCATTTGAGCCGGTTATGGAAAAATCTGGAGTGAAAACAAGG
Organism: Triticum aestivum; assembly: GCF_018294505.1. Classification (NCBI taxonomy): domain Eukaryota; kingdom Viridiplantae; phylum Streptophyta; class Magnoliopsida; order Poales; family Poaceae; genus Triticum; species Triticum aestivum. The sequence continues at coordinate 316,371,701 of NC_057810.1, forward strand.
TCTTCAGAGCAGGCAATGGTACCTGTTGAAGCATATATCTCGATGGTTACAGGGAGCTCCTTAGAGGAAGATTCAGAGACAGATAACCAGTCCTATATCCCACCTGAGGTGTATGCTCTAAGTTGCAATGTTTATATTTCTCATATGATGCATATGGTGTCTTGCATTGCTTAGTTTAGACATCATATGCACAATATTGAATTCTATCTGCTTAGTTTAGAGATCATACATGCGAGTGCCAGCTGCTTAGTATATGAATCAATTATGTCAATTATATCATGCCATCCTGTATACTTAGACAACATCTATGTGAATTATTTCGTCCCAACCTATTTTAGAAAGACATCATATAGTTTTGTCATGTCATCCTGTTTAGGTACTCATCATATGTTGAATTATGCCATTATATCCTGTTAAGTTATCCATCATATATCTGAAACTGTGTCATGTTATCCTGTTTAGTTAGGCATCATATATGTGAAATTGTGCCATGCTGTCCTATTTGGTTAGAGAAAATATATGTGAATTACCACATCTGTCTATCATACAATGTCTGTACATTCAATTTCTTTTCTTGTTTATCAGCCATTTGAATTGGAGGGGGTGATGGCAGTATCTAAGGGAGCAAAACTCCGTTCTTCACAAAATACAGTGCTACTCGTCGATGCAGATAGAACCATGGTTCTACTGGCCCAGAAACTAGCCCGGACACACATAATCGAGACTCTTCCAGATTGCACACTTACACCGTTGGGCAGAGAACCAGCTACGACCCATCTAACCGCAACCCCAGCGAATAGTAACCCACTTCTAGTTGACAAAGCACCATGTCCACCATAGAGTACCGCCACACGAGCAGTTTGTAAAGCTACTGCAGTGCCCAAAGCACGAAGACCACCATAGCTAACCCAAATTCCATGTTTAAAGCAGAAGAGCAACTGTTCTCAAGTTAGATTCCATAGCTATGGTCCATACTCCTTTGTTGTTGCATCACTGTATTTACTCATACCAACTACTTTCGAATTTGAAGGATCCAATTGAAACTCCAATGGCGCAACAGGTATGTTTTAAACCTATTTCTTTAACTAGATTGATGTTCTAACTTCTTGCTCTATGTTTATTTTGACCTTGAAGACTACAGGGCTTACACCCCACAGCATTTTATTAATAAAGAACAAAGAATAATAACAGAGTTCCTCAAGAGGGGGAACAAAAGAAAGAAAAAACTATACAAGGTAAGCTACAGTACTCTAGGAAAGTAATAAAAGGTACAAACTAAGAAAGATAAAAATTACAAAGGGTGGGGTCCTCAAGGAGGCAGGAATCAATCCATTTGAGTAGATCATCCTTGTATCTGGCCCTGATCCTTTGTGAGAGTAGAGTAATATCATGAATAAACCCATTTCTCCACTGCCTAAAAGTTGGATGGACATGTCTAAAAGCCCTGTCATTCCTAACTTTCCAGATATTCCACCAAGCAAGGAAAACCACCTCTGCAAAAAATGGTTTATCAAACTCCTTCCTTGCATGTAAGGCAATTTGCACCATATCATTGCTATCCAACCAGGAAACTGGCAGGTAGTTCCAGATTCTCATATTGAAGTTACACTGGAAGAATAGGTGATTCGTATCCTCAATTACTCTAGTCGGGCATAAGACACAACTAGGTCCATCATTAATTCTCCAATGTCGTCGCTGAATCATATCCTTGGTGTTAACTCTATCCATAATGACCAACCAGGCAAACATTTTAATTGTCATTGTACAGCAGCTCTTCCAAACCCAGCTGAGTATGGGATTGGCAATAACAGGCTGGTGGACAAACTCATAATACTTCTTTGCCGAGTACTCACCCTTTTTCCCATTTCTCCAAGCCCATATATCATTACAATCATTGTCTAACTGCCTACTAGATAACATGGTTGAAAGTTGAATATACTCCCTATAAGCCAGTTCAGACAAAGGCAAAGAAAACATTTGCTGCAAATTTCCTCCCTGTATCACTTCCATAACAGAAAGGTTCTTTTGAAGGCAAAAGGAAAAAAGTCTTGGAAATCTTTCTTGCAGGGGGATACAAGATTGGCCAATCTCCCAATGATCAGACCAGAATAGAACAGAATCTCCTTTGCCAACAGTTACAGATGTTACAGCCCGATATTTGTTCACTAATTTACAAATGTCCCTCCACCAAAAAGAGCCACAGAGAGTAGTGTCATGTGGAACTCTCTGATAGTAATATGAATCCCACACCAAACTGACCCATGGCACATCAGCTTTATTATAGAATTTATTCAGAATTGGAGCATCATTTTGCAGGCCCACACTTAAGGAGTGGAGCATCATTTTGCAGGCCCAAATTCAGAATTCCAAGCCCATCCTTCATCTTGGGCATGCAGACAAGGGGCCAAGCAGCCAAAGAGTGGCCCTTTTCCTGACCATATTTCCTCCAGAGGCACTGCCTTTGTATTCTTTCTAGCTGCTTTAGAATACCCTGTGGTAAAGATAGACTGCAAAGGAAGAATATGGGCAGTGAAGATATCACAGAATTTACCAACTGTAGTCTACTTCCTTGAGGTAAAAACCAGGAACTAGCAGTTAACCTCCTTTCCATGCAATCCACCAAAGGGAGCAAATCAACAATTTCTGGCCTAGTGGTTCCAACAGGAAGCCCCAAATAACTGAAAGGCATAGAACTCAGCTGATAGCCAAAAAGAGCAGCAAGTGCAGTGGCAACAGAGGCTTCCACATTGATGGGGTACATTGAAGACTTATGAAAGTTGATTTGCAATCTAGTTGCCAAGGAAAAAGAATTTAGCACTGATTTAAGAGCCTCCAACTGAGCTGGGTCAGCATTTACAAACAGCAGGGTGTCATCTGCATACTGAACCACTGGATAATCAGGATCATGTGTTGGCAATGGCAAGGCAATCTGTCCCCTAAGCAAAAGATCATTGATCATGGTTTGCAAAAGGTCAGCAGGAATAACAAAACGCAGAGTGGAGATAGGATCTCCTTGCTTAACACCACATTTGCACTTGAAATGATTTCCAAGCACACCATTCAACAAGATAGATGAGGTTGCAGAAGTTAACGTTATTGAACCCATGTGATCCATTTGCTATCAAAACCTTTTGCCACAAGAATTCTCAAGATTGCCTCATGCTGAATAGAGTCAAAAGCTTTTTCAAAGTCAAACTTGAGCAATAGAATTGGCTTCCTGGACTGATTGCATTGGTGAATATACTCAAAAGTCCAGGCAATACAATCTTGAATTGTTCTTGATTTAATGAAGCCATATTGATTCTTATGTACATAGTTGGTGATTTCCTCCTGAAACCTATTGGCGGCTAGTTTTGTCAGAAACTTCAGACCTACACTTGTCAAAGAGATTGGCCTAAAATCTCCAACACCCTCAGGTGATTGCTTTTTTGGGATTAAAGTGATAAAAACTTCATTGAGGTTTTCCAAAATAGCAGTTCCTGCATGAAACTCATTGACCAACTAAATAAAGTCAGTTGAAATAATTGACCAGCATCTCTTCATAAAAAGGCCATTAAAACCATCTGGCCCATGTGCTTTATCAATGGGCATTTCTTTTATGACCTTTTCAATCTCTTGCAGATGAAAAGGTTTTGTGAGCACCTCAAGGCCTTGAACTTTTGGAATTAAAGAGAGGATTTCATTACCCAAAACAATTGGTTTAAGGGTTCCCATTCTACCCTTGAAAGCAACCAAAAATTCTTTAGCTATCTCCCCATGATCTGAAGAAACTGTCCCATCAGATAGTTGCAGACTAGCAATAGAATTCTTCCTATATCTTTCTGTTGCCATGGCCTGGAAGAATTTGGAATTCTCTTCACCCACCTTGATATATCTGATAGTACACCTTTTCCTCCAGTATAAAAACTGCAAATGTAAAAGGTGCTCATGATGCATCTTACATAACTTCCTAAAATTTTGCTCTGATACTTCTTGCTCTATGTTGATTTCAGTTTAAGTTGTATAAACAGTTATGTTCTCATGTGATGCACATTACAAGTGTTGCCAATGTTGTGTAGTTTCTCACACTTATATTCTGTCTATGCTGCTGTGTCTTAAAAATATATGAGTTGAACTGTGTCTCTATCTTGATTAGGGAACATAAACTAGAATGATATGGACAATACAGTGACCATAGTACATAGATATATGTTTGTTTCATGTTGTTATCCTGTCCACCTTACTACTGAACCGGTTTACCAAAATGAGTTTCGTATCTACAAGCTAAACCTGTGATGTGTCTGCTTGTTTCTCTTGTAGTATGCAAACAGAGTATTGGAGAAGAGCACCCCACTATGCAATGGTAGACAAAGTAATGCAGATAAGGTTCAAGATAGTGAGACAACCCTGTTGGTCTCCAAGAAAGGTGATAAAAACGATCTTGTAGACAGTGAGAAAACCCCACAGTCCTGCGTTGATGTAGTGTTCGAGTTACTGGCCAGTACCGCTGGCACAAGCTCTTCGAACTCGCTGCCTGAATCACTTCGGCTTCTTCAACAGCTACAAGCTGAAAGGCATCAGTCAGCTGTGATGTGGCAAGAAGCCGAAGGACTGAGGAAGTCCCTGCAGAATTCAGATGCGTACTTTCTTGTGCAACAGCAAGCGCTGGAGGATTTAAGCACCAAACAAGAGAAAGTTAATAAGCTTACTAAGCATCTTGCCAGCATTATGGGTACCTAGGATATTGTTTCTTGAACTCTTCTGAAGTGGTTTCAGTTCTGGACTTGTTTTGCTGAGGCGTTTATATGTTGCTTTGTTCCCTATATTTGCACTGGTGGCGAACTTTGATGCCCAGTGGATGTAATATGTGTAATAGCCGTGATAGCATAGCATAAGTTGCTTGCTTATTTATTTCCTTGTTGTCTTGTTTATTTGTTTGCTTGTAGTCAGTGCAGTTCTTTTTCTGCGGTTTGCTAGTGGCTGGAATAACCTATTTTTTGAAACTAGGCCATAATAACCATGGGCTAATATTTACTGTAGTGACACTGGGCCTCCTACGGGCCGTAGAAACATTGAGCCTTCTACGGGCGGTAGAAACAATGGGCCATCTACGGGCCGTAGAAACAATGGGCCTTCTACGGGTCATATCATCAATGGGCCTTATACGGGCCGTATGATGGATTGGCCAAACATGGGCCAATAACAAGCCGCATTATGGCCGTAAACGGGCTAGAGTTGGAATCGTCCGTTCACGGGCCGACCATAACGGGCCATCGTTAATAGGCCATATTTGATGACGCTATGAAAACGGCCCAACGTATTAACGGACCACAAACGGGCCAACTGTAACCACGGGCTAAATTTGGCCCACAAGCAGAAAATGACAGTAACAGGCCATAAGTAAACGAATGCTGGAAATGAGCCCAAGAATAAATGGGCTCCGAGAAGGCCGAAAGATAACATGGGCTGGAAACGGCCCAACGGAATAACAGGCCGTTAATGGGTATAAAGTGATACACTGTTCATTACGGGCCAGTTTCACCACGGGCCGTTAATGGGTGTAAAGTGATACACTATTCATTACGGGCCAGTTTCACCACAGACCGTTAATAGGCCAAGAGTTACATAGGGCCTTATATGGGCCGAAAGACGTCATGGGCCATACATGGGCCAGAAGTGAAAATGGGCTGGAATCATATTGGATGGCCCAGATGACGCTACTGGGCCTAATTCGGATAGGGCATAACAGGCCTTAGGTTAGCGGGCTGTAAATGGGCTATATGCAAACAGGCCGTTAACAGGCTTTCCATGGGCCGGCCTGCCACCTTTTGACCAAGTAAAATGGGCCGGCCTTTTCATAGGAATGGGACTCTGTTGGGCCGTACCACGTGTCGACGTAGCATAGGCGCCTTCTGTCCAATGAGTGGATGACATCTGTCCCAACGATGAGCCGACACGTGTTTCCTCCAGCCAATGATGATTTTACACGTGGAAAATCCCCATTGGTCGGGGCTGTTAACGGGTTATCGGATCCAAAACCCGATCCGATATCTTAACGGCGTTTCGCTACAGTGGATGCCACGTGTCGGTCACCCTTGATGGAAGCACTTCTGTGACGCGCGATTTATCGTCATGGAAGTGGACACTTCCGTGATGATAATTTTGGTAATGTCATGGAACACTTCTAAGACAGCACAGGTATGACTATCTTGATTCTATCATAAAATCATCATGGATGTACATGCATGACAGAAAACACAACCTACTGTGACAAACACGTATCATCATGGAAGTGTATTTTTTTGTAGTGTTAGTAGCAAACAATTTCATAAGTTCATCCATCTTTCAACTCAAAACATTAATTTCTTCTATAGCATGCCCTTTTGTACTAGTAGATCTTTTGGTGTGCCATTGAGAATAATTAGCCATAATCTTATCAAGGAGTTTAGTAGCTTCTCCTAAGGTGATTTCCATAAACGTCCCTCCCGCGACCGAATCTAAAAGATTTCTAGAAGCAAAATTCAATCCGGCATAGAAATTTTGTATGATCATCAATGAATTCAAACCATGAGTAGGGCAATTGCGAATCATTAATTTCATTCTTTCCCAAGATTGGGTAACATGCTCATGATCAAGTTGTTTAAATTTCATAATATCGTTCCTAAGAGAGATGATCTTAGCGGGAGGAAAATACTTAGAGATAAAAGCATCTTTGCACTTATTCCATGAATCAATACTATTCTTAGGCCAAGACGAAAACAAAACTTTAGCATGATCTCTAAGTGAAAACGGAAATAACTTCAATTTAACAATATCATTATCTGTATCTTTCTTCTTTTGCATCTCACACAAATCAACAAAGTTTTTAGATGGGTAGCAGCATCTTCACTAGGAAGGCCGGAGAATTGATCTTTCATAACAAGATTCAGCAAAGTAGCATTGATTTCACAAGACTCAACATCATTAAGAGGAGCAATCAGAGTACTAAGGAAATCATTGTTATTGGTATTGGAAAAGTCACACAATTTGGTATTATCTTGCACCATCGCGACAAGCAATCCAACACACAAACAAACAAAAAGGCAAGTGAATGAGAGAGGAGATTGGGAAAGAGAGGGCAAATATATGGCAAGCGTGAATTGGGGGAGAGAAAAACGAGAGGCAAATGGCAAATAATGTAGTGCGAGGGAGATGAGTTTGTGATGGGTACTTGGTATGTCTTGACTTGAGCAAAGACCTCCCCGGCAACGGCGCCAGAAATCCTTCTTGCTACGTCTTGAGCTTGCGTTGGTTTTCCTTGAAGAGGAAAGGGTGATGCAGAAATAGTAGCGTAAGTATTTCCTTCATTTTTTGAGAACCAAGGTATCAATTTAGTAGGAGGCTCCTCAAAAGTCCCACGCACCTACACAAACAAACAAGAACTCGCAACCAACGCAATAAAGGGGTTGTCAATCCCTTCACGGCCACTTGCGAAAGTGAGATCTGATAGAGATAATATGATAAGATAAATATTTTTGGTATTTTTATGATATAGATTGGAAAAGTAAAGATGAAAATAAAAGTAGATTGAAAGCTTATATGATAAGAGATAGACTCGGGGGCCATAGGTTTCACTAGTGGCTTCTCTCAAGATAGCATAAGTATTACGGTGGGTGAACAAATTACTATGGAGCAATTGATAGAAAAGCGAATGATTATGAGATTATCTAGGCATGATCATGTATATAGGCATCACGTCCGTGACAAGTAGACTGAAATGATTCTGCATCTACTACTATTACTCCACACATCGACCGCTATCTAGCATGCATCTAGAGTATAAAGTTCATGAAGAACAGAGTAACGCATTAAGAAAGATGACATGATGTAGAGGGATAAACTCATGCAATATGATATAAACCCCATCTTTTTATCCTCGATGGCAACAATACAATACGTACCTTGCTGCCCCTGCTATCACTGGGAAAGGACACCACAAGATTGAACCCAAAGCTAAGCACTTCTCCCATTGCAAGAAAGATCAATCTAGTAGGCCAAACCAAACTGATAATTCGAAGAGACTTGCAAAGATAACTTAATCACACATAAAAGAATTCAGAGGTGATTCAAATATTTCTCATAGATAAACTTGATCATAAACCCACAATTCATCGGATCTCGACAAACACACCGCAAAAAGAGTTACATTGAATAGATCTCCAAGAAGATCAAGGAGAACTTTGTATTGAAATTCAAAGAGAGAGAAGAAGCCAACTAGCTAATAACTATGGACCCGAAGGTCTATGGTAAACTACTCACAACTCATCGAAAGGGCCTTGGAGATGATGTAGAGGCCCTCCGTGGTCGATTCCCCCTCTGGCGGAGCGCCGGCGAAGGCTCCAAGATGGGATCTCGCGGATATAGAAGGTTACAGCAGTGGAAATAGTTTTTCGTGGTGCTCCTCGATGGTTTTGGGGTACAAGGGTATATATAGGAGGAAGAAGTAGGTCGGTAGACGCTCGAGGGGCCCACGAGGGTGGGGGGTGCGCCCACCTGTAGGGGGCACGCCGGGCACCCTCGTGGCCGCCTCACTTGTTTCTTGACTTCCACTCCAATTCCTCTGGATCACGTTTGTTCCAAAAAGATCGCTCCCGAAGGATTCATTCCGTTTGGACTCCGTTTGATATTCCTTTTCTTCGAAACACTGAAATAGGCAAAAAAAACAGCAATTCGGGCTGGGCCTCCGGTTAGTAGGCTAGTCCCAAAAATGATATAAAAGTGTAAAGTAAAGCCCATAAACATCCAACACGGGTAATATAATAGCATGGAACAATCAAAAATTATAGATACGTTGGAGACGTATCACTTACCCTAGAAGCTAGCCTATGATTATGATTGTTGTTGTCCTATGGACTAAACCCTCCGATTCATATAGACATCGGAGGGGGCGAGGGTTACACAGAGTCGGTTACAGAGAATGGAATCTACATATCTGAATTGCCAAGATTGCCTTCCACGCAAAGGAGAGTCCCACTTGGACAAGGAACGAAGTCTTCAATCTTGTATCTTCATAGTCCAACAGTCCGGCATAAGCATATAGTCCGGCTGTCCAAGGACCCCCTAATCCAGGACTCCATTAGTAGTCCATGAACCAGGCTTCAATGACGATGAGTCTGGCGTGCAGATTGTCTTTGGCATTGCAAGGCGGGTTCCTTCTCCGAATACTTCAAAGTAGATCTAGAACACAAGAATCGTGTCCGGCTCTGCAAAACAAATTCCACATACCACCATAGAGAGTACAATATTCCCCGAGTCTAATCTGCCGACAACTTTTACCTAGCGTGACATCACGCCACGGCCTGGTTATTATTCAAACCATTTTTCCAACCTGCCACTACACGTCTTGCGAGGCAGTTTTATTCGCACGTCTTGTCGAAGCAGAGATCGTGTCCCCCTTATCACGGGATTCTCATTAATACGGGCGTGGGTAACCCAACCGCTCAATTAGTATGACTCCTTGGCACGAAGGACGCTTGACATTCATCCTCTTTATAAAGAGGTCAAGACCTGTCCTTTTCCTTCCACGCCTGATCCTTCCCTTCCCTCACCCTGAGTTTCAACACCCAAGGTTCAGTCCAAGCGCTCCGGACCTTCAACCATGTCCGGATCCAACCTTCAAGGCCGGTGGATGGCCTCTTCCGTCATAGAGGAGGACATCAAGAAGCTTAGGGAAGCTAGGTACTTGCCCGCCAAAATCCTTCACAGGCTTCCTGCTCAAGGGCAGGTTATTCCTACTCCCAAACCCAATGAAAGTGTCGTATTCATCTCCCACTTCCTCCGAGAACTAGGCTTCGGTCTTCATCCCATTGTTAGAGGGCTCATGTTCTATTATGGGCTAGATTTTCATGGTCTAGCTCTAGATTCCTTCCTTCACATCTCAACATTCATCGTTGTGTGTGAGGCCTTACTTCGCATTACCCCACACTTCGGCTTATGGCTCAAGACCTTCAATGTGAAGCCGAAGATGATCGACGGGAGACACGCGGAGTGCGGAGGCGCTATAATAAGCAAAGGTGCCGATGCTTTATGGCCAAAGGGTTCCTTCTCGGAAGTTTCTGACCTATGGCAACGTGAGTGGTTTTACATCACAACACCCCAAGGTAGAAAGTGGGCAGCTGCCCTAGCCTTCCGCTCTGCTCCTCCGCCACAGCTTGCATCATGGGTCAACAAGGGGCTAGACTGGGGATCGGTCGATGACGTGCGGACATTGCAAAGCCGCATTCAGGATCTTATCAAGAAGGACATCACCCTTGTCAAAGTAATCCAAGTAATGCTAGTTCGTCGCGTCCTGCCATGCCAACGTCGATCTCTCCGTATGTGGGAGTTCAACCCGGAAGGACCGCGAACTGTTCAGCACTTCTTCGGCATGACGCTCGAAGGGATGTATCAATTATTCTTCGAATCACGAGTAAAGTGTCCAGACACAACAGAGGATGCAGGCCTCGATTACAACCATCCAGACACCCAGCTACGTAATTCCACGACCGAACATGCTGTCATTATATTTGTCACAACATTATTCTGAAAACCATCCTTGGCCAGGGCTGGATAAGGAAGGCGGAGAGGATCAGGTGTTCGGCCCCTCTTCCCAAAGATTCACTGGATCCTATATTAACCAGGATGCTGGCTCGTGCACCTTATCAAGTGCCATCAGGGGAGGACAAGGACAGGAATATGGAAGCCAAAAGCGGACTTCATGCTGGAGGTACATTACGCATCCTAATTGGGGAAATTAGTACCCCCGTATCGGATGATGAACGGGGAGGAGAATCTAGCATCCCTTCTCCCCACGGGAAGAAAACGACCGCCCCCGAAGACTTGGAAACATAGGTCTCCAAACGAGGGAAGAAACCTTCATCAGGGGGCCCTGTCCTGGAGGGCAATATTGGCGTAGAGCGCCCACAGGGGGGCCAGCCGTTAACCGAGACGTAAGTGAACAAAGGCGCTTAGTAAGCATACCCCATTCTTTTCCTGAGAATAACGACCGAGACATATGTTTTGCAGTTTGGCTTATAGCCTTCCTCAACAATGTTCGTCCTCATGGGATCTACTTCCGGAGATGATGGAGAGCGAAATGCCTCCTCCTACTTCTCCGACTCATGAGGCGGATGACCCTGAGGTGTCGTCTCGGAGGATCTCTCCCGATCCGCAAAGACCAGAAGGTAACTCTTCAGCCGCCCGAAGTCTGGGGTTTTCAGCTCCTAGAGAGACCAACATGAAAAGCCCCAAACAGTCTGATATACAACTGGACACATTGACGTGTCTTCTGCGGCAAGCGGCTATCTCAGAGGCACATCGTACCTTAATGGGTACGGTGGTTGAGAGGATTTCATCCGCAAAAAGCGGGTTGAACGAAGCTTTTACGAGCCTGCTAAGAGGCTTTGAGGTACGCAAAGTGATATTTTTTGATTGTACCGTAAACGCAAGGTGCACTTTGTATAGATAGTAGCACCTGAGACTCTGGTTGCCATCCGGACGAGCCGAGCAGAGGATCATAGTCTCAGGTAATGATGGTTCCAATTTTGTACGCAGACGGCTGCAGCTCCGGCGGCTGACCGGACTGCTGAATTTGCCGAACTGAAGCGGTAACTTGATGTGGCGGATGCAGACATCACTCTTGTGAAAAAGCGGCTTGACGAGGCACAAGGTATGTATATTTGGGTGGTCAGAAAATATTAATAAGAGCATGATGTTAGGATTTATGATATGCTTTGACTGCAGATGGTGCTGCTGCCGTGGAGACCCTTCGGGCAAAGCTTGCCCGGGCCAAGGAGCAAGCCAGGAGAAGCAATGCGGCTGCCGTGAAGGCAGCTGATGAATTATAAGCCGAACAGGCTACTCATCACCAAAGTGAGGATAGAATAGCCAACATGGCTCTTGAGCTAAAAAATGCCGCTAGCCGATATGAGCTTCTCGAAAGAGAAAACCAAGTGAAAACGGCTGACCTAAAGAAGGCCTTACAAGCAGCAAAGGAAACTTGCTCTGAGATCAGAGCAGCTCGGGAGGAGCTCCGGCAAGCCGGTGAGATCGCGGCTGGGAAGCCCTTTTTATTGCGAACAAAATTCGGCGATCCGAAGTATGCCCCTCTTGATCAGTTATGGAGCTCTCCAGACGCATACTTGGGTTGTCAAAGAGTGCTGCTGATGCAACACAGTATTTCCAAGATCAAGAAGATCATGAAGCAGAAAGCTTGTTTTGGTCGCAGTTCAGTACTCCAAGGCGTCCGCTGCTGTTGGACGAGCAAATGGCCGAATGGGCCGAGCTCCATAGGTTATTCGGGTTTGCCATGAAGGCTGTTGTGGATCACCTGTGGCCGAAGGAACCAAGTCCCGATAGTTATTTTGGTTTGGTGCAACGATTTATTCGTGTTGTGACGCATATCAACGTTGTCAAGCGGTCAGCGTGCATAGAGGGTGCGCGGATGGCCCTTGCCCGTGTTAAGACATACTGGGCGAAGATGGAGGCCACCGATATTGCAACCAGGGGTCCACCCAGGGGCCAGGACTCGCCCGATCACTATTTTGAAGAAGTCTTAGAAGGTGCCCGTTTAATAGAGGCTCAGTGCTCAAAGAATACCATGTTCGAATGACATGTATCTTGATTGTAAAAACAATGCTTTTGATAATAAAGACTATATTTATACTTTTGCCCGTAAAGTATTGTAGTGCCTCATGTGCAGCCGTTTATGTATATATGTATATAACCTAAAAGTTTGCAGTCGTCGGCTTCAGCCCCCTCGCGTATAATGCGGGGGTGTTCGGCAAAGCACGTAATCACACTTGATCCAACGTCTTGGTCCGTTAAGGAGGTGGTAGCGCGGTGAACGAGGCAATCAGACTATATAGCTTTAACACTTTCACTTAGCCAGAGGTGTTTGACGCTGGAACTACTATATAGCCCCTGGTATGTCCGCATTTATCCTAATACGGTGCGTTTACATACGTGACCGGGAAACCGGTCCTTCATTAATGCGGAGGAATCGCGAAGATTCCGCTGAGTCATTGAGTGGTTAACCAGCCTCTCGCTTTATCATGACAATTAGTTTTCGGCTTTCTCTATTGAGGTGCTCATCCGGATGAACCAGGGCACAATCGCAGTAGTTCTCCCTGTGCCACCTTAGCCGATGGAGCGGAATGTAAGGTAGCAAAACACGGGAGCCAGGCAAACCCAACTATTGACCAAAGACATGATTTGGAGCTGATGCATATAAGGCCAAACTCGGGACGACGAACACTCCCGAAGGTATTCGGACTTTACAACATATACTAGGCTGAGTACCGCCCTCGATAATGAGCCCTGAATTTCAATCCGGGGTGACAAAAGAGCACCTATGGTGAGAGCGTAGATCTCAAAAACACACTGGTTGCTATCTTTGTAACGTCTATTTTAGAACGGTGAATCATAAGCTCGCCGGTAACGCCGGTATCCCTGTTGGTCATTTTAAGTGCCAGGAGGGTGTGAGACAACAAGAGACAATAAAAAAGGTTTACACAGGGCCTTAATCTAAAAAGAAACCTTTGGATGGGGCCCTGTTGCATGTCTGCGCCTTTGTCTCTGTTGTGCCGTATCTTTGAAGGGTATAGCACGATGGTCATCTGTAAAAAAACCAGGTGAAAGAATTTGGTGTGACCGTGCGTAAAGTCAGTTAATCTTGATGAACCGTGAAAAATCAATCTCTTGAGTGTAAATAGGGTCAAGCCAAACTATGGACCTTTTACATGCAGGCAGCCCCCCGCACCACATATGGGGGCATAGCCGTTAATCAAGCTCAGGTTTATCTGGGCTGCTACAACTGGGTGTGCGCCGAACACGTCTATCCATGTCCGTGGTCTCGAAGACCGATGAGTTACTCAGGTTGGAGAGGTCGTTCAGTGGTTCGGCTGCTAGAGCCACCACGTATTCTTCCGCACAAAGAGAACGCTCTGTGTTTCCGCTGATTGTAATGGCACCACGTGGACCGGGCATCTTAAGTTTGAGATAAGCATAGTGCGGTACTGCATCGAAACGAGCGAAGGACGTCTTTCCGGGTAGTGCATGATAGCCGCTTCGAAACGGAGCAATGCCGAAGGTTAGTTCTTCGCTTTGAAAGTTGTCGGGAGAACCGAATACAACCTCTAATGTTAAAGAGCCCGTGCAGCGGGCCTCTAAGCCTGGAATTACTCCTTTAAAGGTAGTACTACTTTGGTTGATTCTTGACGGGTCTATCCCCATCTTGCAGACAGTGTCCTGATATATCAAATTAAGACTAATGACGACGTCCATGAGGACTCAGGTGAGATGGTATCAGTCGATTATTGGGTCGAGCAGCAAGGCAGCAGAACCTCCATGCCGGATACTAGTCGTATGATCCCTGCGATCGAAAGTGATCGGGCAGGCCGACCATGGGTTGAATTTGGGGGCGACGGGCTCTACAGCATATACGTCTTGGAGTGCATGTTTGCGCTTCCTCTTTGGTATGTGGGTGGCGTAAATCATGTTCACTATTTTGACCTTCGGTGGAATTTTTTTCTGTCCCCCAGTGTTTGGCGGCGGGGTTTGTCCTCATCTTCACTTGGCGGCTCCCTCCCTTTGTGTTCGTGTTTAGCTTGCCGGCCTGCTTGAAGACCCAGCATTCTCTGTTGGTGTTATTCGCAGGTTTCTCGGGGGGTGCCATGAATCTGACAGGACCTGTCTAGAATTTTATTTAGGCTGGACGGACCATCTCTGCTGCCTTTAAATGGCTTTTTCTGTTGACCGGGTCTAGAGCCCCTGAATCCGGCGTTTACCGTTGTATTATCTGGGTTGTCTCCATTATTTTGATGCTTGTTTGTATTGCGTCGCGGTTTTCCATTGCCATCCCTGATTTTGGATGTGCCTGGATCGCTGTTTTTGCTATGGCGGGGTTTAGAGCGGCACCACTGATGTCGGCGCTTTGGCTGCTTCTCAGGAGTCGTTGCGTCCTTCTGCCCCTCGCCATTGTTTTCTTTGGGTGTGTCCACCATATATATGTCGTACGATGAGGTAGCTGTCCAGCGTCCTGTGGGCGGTGGTTCATGTTCTTCTCTGGCTTCGTCGTCCATACCATCAATGTCTTTGGAGTCAAAATCAATCATGTCGGTTAAGTCGTCGACAGTGGCTATTAAGTGGGTGGTGGGTGGGTGACGAATTCCTTCATTGTCCGCTTCCCACTCGAGCCGGACATAATTCGGCCAAGAGTCTCCCGATAAGGAGAGTGATTTTAACGAGTTTAGCACGTCGCCCAAGGGTGAGTGCTGAAAAATGTCCGCGGAGTTGAACTCCAAGATCGGCGCCCAGTTGGATCTGATGGGCGCAGATACACACGGTTCGGAGCCTGTGGCCGGAAATGAGTCCGAGGGTCCAATGACACAGATCTTATTGGAAGTGAAATATGTATTTGGCGCTATCTCTGTTGAGTATGCGGCTTCCGTGGCGGGGTCCATCCTCCCATCCTCGGATGGCACGATCTGCATTGGATTTAAAGCCAGGGCAGCTGCAGGTGTGATTTCCTGAACACCATCCGATGGCAGACCTAGGTCATGCTCATCGTGACTATAGGGTGTATCTATCATGGGCTCGAATCCGTCGAAGATCAAATCTCCGCGGATGTCGGCAGTATAGTTTAGGCTTCCAAACCTAACCTGATGGCCAGGGGTGTAGCTATCGATCTGCTCCAGGTGGCCAAGCGAGTTGGCTCGCAGTGCGAAGCCGCGGAATATGAAGATCTATCCAGGGAGGAAAACCTCACCCTGGACAGCATCATCATAGATGATTGAAGGAGCCATCAAGCCTTATGGTGACGACACGGTGGAACTCTCAACGAAAGCACCAATGTCGGTATCAAAACCGGTGGATCTCGGGTAGGGGGTCCCTAACTGTGCATCTAAGGCTAATGGTGACAGAAGGCGGGGGACACGATGTTTACCCAGGTTCGGGCCCTCTCTATGGAGGTAATACCCTACTTCCTTCTTGATTGATCTTGATGATATGAGTATTACAAGAGTTGATCTACCACGAGATCGTAGAGGCTAACCCTAGAAGCTAGCCTATGATTATGATTGTTGTTGTCCTACGGACTAAACCCTCCGGTTTATATAGACACCACAGGGGGCTAGGGTTACACAGAGTCGGTTACAGAGAAGGGAATCTACATATCCGAATTGCCAAGCTTGCCTTCCACGCAAAGGAGAGTCCCACTCGGACACAGAACGAAGTCTTCAATCTTGTATCTTCATAGTCCAACAGTCCGGCATAAGCATATAGTCCGGTTGTCCGAGGACCCCCTAATCCAGGACTCCCTCACCCGCCGACCGTAGTAGGGATTCCAGTGATCCCATAGGTGTCGTTCCCACCGACACTGCTCGTCCTTCCCTGCTTTGATATCGACGAGCTTGTTGTTGGTAAAATGTGGAACGGGCCTTCGTGACATCGCGCTCCTCCTCCAAGCCGTCCATATCGTCCTGTCGATCGAGCTCGGCCTCTCTCTCTCTCTCTCTCTCTCTCTCTCTCTCTTCATACATGCGCACTTGAGAGTCATGAATAATGTCTCAAGGCAAAACTGTCTCCATGCCGTACACCATGAAAAAAGGTGTATATGAGGTCGTGCGATTGGGCATGGTCCGCAGCCCCTAGAGTATAGAATCAAGTTCTTCAACCAAGTGGTTGTATGATTCTTGCAGAGATCGCACTAGTCTGGGTTTGATGCCGCTCATTATCAAGTCGTTAGCCCGTTTGACCTGATCATTTGTCTGAGGGTGATATACGGCGGCGTAATCGAGCTTGATGCCCAAATTAGCACACTAGGTTTTCACGTCATCGGTCGTAAAGTTAGAACCGTTGTCAGTAATGATACTTTGCAGGACACCATAACGGTGTACGACACCGGATATGAAGTCTATAACCGGTCCGGCTTCGGCTGTATGATTTGGCTTCTATCCACTTAGTGAACTTGTCGACCATAACCAGTAAATATTTCTTCTTATGGCTTCCCCCTTTAAGGGGTCCGACCATGTCTAGCCCCCAGACCGCAAAAGGCCAAGTAATAGGAATTGTTCGTAAGGAAGTGGGCGGCATATGGCTTTGGTTGGCGAAAAGCTGGCATCCAACATAGTGCTGTACGAGATCCTGTGTGTCTGCTCGGGCCGTGGGCCAAAAGAAACTCGTACAGAATGCCTTACTTACAACGGCCTGGGCTGCGGCATGATGGCCACCAAGACCAACGTGTATTTCAGCCAAGAGCTGTCGTCCCTCTTCTTCGGAGATACATATTTGAAGTTCTCTGGTAGTACTTTTCTTGTACAGTTCCCCCTCATGGACTTTGTAGGCCTTCAAGCATCCAACAATACGACGGGCCTCCGTCTGATCATATGGGAGCTCATTCCTAGTAAGGTAGGCGAGGAAAGGTTCAATCCATGGGGCAATTACAGCCATGATTTCGTGGGCCGATGGTATTATTTCGGTGCCCAAACCCCCGATGATATCGGAACTGTGTTCGGAATCTGGGGGCATGATCGGCTCTGGAACGCTGTTGCCGCTTTTGTCCTGCCACAATATGGATGGCTTGAAGAGCCTCTCCACAAATGTGTTAGGTCGGACAGGTTCGCGTTTGGTGCCCACGCGGGCATGAATGTCCGCAGCTTGTTTACTCTCTCAAGCCACTTGATGAAACTAGAGCCCCTCAAACCGAGTTGATATTTTAAGTATGGTGTTGCGGTAAGCCGCCATGTTCGGATCTTTTGCGTCGAGTTCTCTGTTTATTTGGGATATTGCGAGGTTTTGAATCCCCATGCACCTCGAGGCGTTGTATGCCTATGGATCAGCCATCCGGAGATCGTGCAATAGAGCCTCGTATTCGACTGCATTGTTAGAGTCTGTATATAGTATTTGGAGCACATAACAGACTATGTCTCCTATGGGGGATGTCAAGACGACACCAACCCCCAGTTCGGCTAGCATTTTAGAGCCGTCGAAGTGCATCACCCAGTTGGAATATGTGCCATACTCTTTAGGGAGTTCGGCCTCTGTCCATTCGGCGATGAAGTCAGCCAACACCTGAGATTTAATAACTCGGCCTGGCTTGTAAATTATTTCAAATGGTAAGAGTTCAATGGCCCATTTGGCAATCCGGCCGGTGGTATCTCGGTTATTTATAATATGATTAACTGGTACTTCGGAAGCCACCGTGATTGAGCACTCTTGAAAGTAGTGTCGCAGTTTGCGGGATGCCATAAAAACCGCATATGCTATCTTTTGATAATGTGGGTATCGGGACCTGCATGGTGTAAGGACCATTGATATGTAATATACTAGTTTTTGAAGTGGGAATTTATGTCCCTCTTCATCTCGTTCTACGACGAGCACCGCACTCACCACCTAGTGAGTTGCCGATATGTAGAGCAACATCGGTTTTGCGACGTTTGGTGCGGCCAGGATTGGGTTGCTTGCTAGCAAAGTTTTTATTCCTTCCAGTCAGGCTGTGGCGGTGTCCATCCACATAAAGTGGTCGATGCGGCGAAGCAGGCGATACAATGGCAATGCCTTTTCCCCTAGTCTGGAGATCAAACGGCTCAAACTTGCCACACATCCGCCTAGATTTTGGACCTGTTTGAGGTCTGTTGGTGTTGCCAATTGTGTCGGGGCTTGGATTTTGGCTGGGTTTGCTTCGATTCCTCTATTTGAGACAATGAAGCCAAGCAGTTTTCCGGCTGGAACACCGAAGATGCATTTTTCCGGATAGAGCCGTATGTCATATGCTTGGAGGTTGTCGAATGTAAGGCGTAAGTCATCCACTAATGATTCGATATGCTTGGTTTTGATGACTTCATCATCTACATATGCCTCCATAGTCTTGTCGATTTGCTTTTCCAGGCATGTATTAACCATACGTTGGTAGGTTGCGTCGGCATTCTTGAGCCCGAAAGGCATAGTGTTGAAGCAGAACAGCCCATACGGAGTGATGAATGTCGTTGTGGCTTGGTCGGATTCTTTCATATTAATTTAATGGCATTTGGAGTATGCGTCAAGGAAGCACAGGGAATCGTGTCCTGCGGTCGTGTCAATAATCTGGTCAATGCGATGTAGTGGGAAGGGGTCCTTAGGGCAAGCCTTATTAAGTTGTTTGAAATCAACACACAGGCGCCAGGATTTATCCTTCTTCGGTACCATGACGAGGTTTGCTAGCCAGTCCAGATGTTTGATCTCTCTGTTAAACCCGGCTTCGAGTAGCTTGGCTAGCTCCTCCGCCATAGCTTGTCGTTTGGGTTTGGAAAATCGGCGCAGAGTTTGCTTGACTGGTTTGTATGCTTTCAGTATATTAAGACTATGCTCGGCCAGTCTTCGTGGGATACCTAGCATATTAAAAGGGTGCTAGGCAAAAATGTCCCAGTTCTCACGCAGGAATGCGCGTAATGCAGCGTCGACCGTCGAATACAGTTGTGCCCCAATGGAGGCTGTCTTCTTGGGGTCCATCGGGTGGACTTGAAATTTGACTATTCCGTCTGCTGGCTTGAAGGAAGTGGATTTGGGTCTCTTATCAAGGATTACGTCATCCCTATCCACTGTGGAATGCAAGGTGGTTAGTTCTTCGGCCACGAGGGCCTTGGATAGAGCCTCGAGGGCCAAAGAGGCGGTTTTGTTTTCGGTGCAGAGTGCTATGTCCGGATGACTGGTGATAGTGATAACTCCATTGGGCCCGGGAATTTTGAGCTTCATATACCCGTAACGGGGTACGGCTTGGAAGCGTGTGAATGCGTCTCGCTCTAGCAGGGCGTGATATCCGCTGTTGAACCGGTGCCACATGGAAGAGTAACTCTTTGGACCTATAGTTTTCCAGCATGCCGAATAGCACGTCCAGTTTGATTTTTCCCAAGCATCTTGCTTCCCAACTAGGGATAATACCTCGAAGGTTGTGTTACTTTTGTTAATGCGACTCCTTTTCATTTGCATTTTATTGAGCATGTCTTCATAGATGAGGTTCAGTCTGCTACCGCCGTCCATTAGCAATTTAGTGAGTCGAAAGCCATCTACGATTAGGTTTAGGACCAAAGCGGCTGGTGCTCGGATTGAGCGGGATCTTGGTTCGTCATCAGTGTTGAAAGTGATCATCGTATCGTTCTAAGGATTTACCGCTGCCACCTGGCAAACCTTGGCGAGGTCGCGGAGCACCCTTTTGCGCTGATTGTTTGATGAAAAGGTCTCGAAGACCGTGAATACTTGGAGATCGTTGTCCTTCGAAGAGTAGTTCTCTGGGGTGTTGTTGGTGAGGATACCCTCGCCGCTCTTGGCCACTTGCCGGAGTTCGGTGTTCGGCATCATGTGAATTTGACTGGGCTTGTCGAGCCATTCTTCGAGGACTGTTCTATGCCCCGTAAAGGGCTTGATTCTCTTGTCCACGAGATTATGATTAGGTGCTCCACGAGGGTGCGTCCTTTTTGCCTGTCTGGAAGACGGCCTAAAGGCTTGTGGTTCCCAGCGGGTTGTCTGGGTTTTCCAGGCACTTTCCATGGCGCAACACTTCTGTGCTATGTGTGCCAAATCTGCAAAGTGCAGTACGAGACGGCGATTGAGGGAATTAAGGATTCCCTCATCCGTACAATCGTTGCAAAATACCGAGATCGCGTCATTGTCGCAGCAATCTTTGATCTTGTTTTTAACAAGGAGGAATCTGGCCCAAAAGTGGTGGACTATTTCCTGAGGCTGATGTCGCACGTACATTAAGTCGCATATATCCGAAGGACCGGAATTGCTTGGGGAATATTGCTTGTGGTGGGTGGGCGGAATTAAATCCGAACCCTGACCCACTATGAAGTCCGAATTCTGAAGAATTTCCGAAGCTACAAGCCTGGGATCCGGAGCGTCCGGTGAGTGTTTAGGCTCTATGCCTGATTCTATGTTTGGAGGACACGAAGTGTCCTCCCGAATATGGGTGTCCGGCTCCTCGAGCTCGGAAATCCGAACATACTTTGTTCTCAATGTAGGACGAGAGTTATTGTCAGCTTGTTCCTCCACAACTGCCACCTGATGGGTGATCGGCGGAGATTTGATTTCTCTTTGATCGTGTTTAAGCCCAATATGATCATAGTCGGTTGCGACCCCCAGGGCGGCGATGCAATCTGCCGGATCCATCTTGTCGGAGTATTCAGGGCCGACGCGGAGATGATTTTTGGTGACATGTTGGGATGCCTTTGGCATATTGGTCGTACGAGCGCCCATGGTGAAGCTGCCATGCCGGAGGGTTTGCCTCAAAGATAGGGCTTCTCCGAAAGTGATACTGTCCTTGATGACAAGGCGAGCCATCAACCCTTCTATCAATGGCACAGAGGAACTCTCAATGAAAGCACCAATGTCGGTGTCAAAACCGGCAGATCTCGGGTAGGGGTTCCCGAACTATGCGTCTAAGGATAGAAGCTAATAGGAGGCAGGGGACCTGATGTTTACCCAGGTTCAGGCCCTCTTAATGGAGGTAATACCCTACTTCCTGCTTGATTCACATTGATGAGTATAGGGGTTACAAGAGTTGATCTACCTAGAGATCGTAATGGCTAACCCCTAGATGTCTAGCCTGTATGATTATGATTGCCTCTATGGACTAAACCCTCCAGTTTATATAGACACCGGAGGGGACTAGGGTCGTACAAAGTCAGTTTACATGTGAAGGAAACTACACATCCGGGTGCCAAGCTTGTCATCCACGCAAAGGAGAGTCCCATCCGAACACGGGGGGAAGGTCTACTATCTTTTATCTTCATAGCCTGACAGCCCGGCCCATATCACATAGGCGGGCTCCCCGAGGACCCCATAATCCAGGACTCCCTCAGTGGGTGTTCCGCGCACACACAACTGGGACGCCACACGCACTACACTACGCCGGGGACTGCGCCGCCACTGTGTTGTGGCCTCCCAGCTGGAGATATCCTCTGATGACGGCGGAGTGGCTGAGCGACGACGACGGACTGGTGCCATTGTAGATTGTGGGAGAAGCAAAAGAGATAAGCTACAGGGAGGGAGGGGAAAATGCGATGCAGGGCTCGTGAGCCGTGAGGGTTTATATAGCAGGATGATAAGCATTGGGATTTTTGTGGATTTCACCGACTTGGGCAGGAAGCTTGCGCGGGAACCTGTGCGGTTGCGCAGGAATGAGCTCACAACCATTTGGCCAAAAGAACACCCCCGCGTCCTGCTCAAGCTTGCGATCTAAGCCATCTGCGGCAGCGGGGTGACAAGACATGCGAGAGGAGGACGAAAGCACATGTACACATACGATTAATAAAATAAGTAAATTTGCGCTAAATTACCTACTACCCCTGTCCTGGTTTATAAGTCGTCTATGTATTTTGTGCCAAATATTGACTATAGATTTAACTAATAAAATATAAATGCATGTCGCCAGAGATTATATCATTAGATTCATATTTGAACGTAGTTTCCAATTATATAATTTTTGTAACATGCATTAATATTTTGTTGGTTAAATTTAAGGTCAAAATATGGCACAAAATATAAAGGGGACTAATAGACCAAGACGGCGGTAGTAGCTACACACCGATGCAACTGTCGGCCGGCTTGTAGACGACCATTTCCTGTGTGTTCAACTGCTCTAGCGTGTGGTTTCTTGCGGTTGAGGCAGCCGCGGCGTGCTCCGCTCACGTCCCGCTACGTGCTCTCCGCTCTCGCGTCCCTCCGGGCACACTGCCGTCGTCCCTCCATGTGCGCTGCCAGTTTTTTGCGCCAGTGCATGATCACACACGTTGATGTGCACGCGGTTTCGCCGAGCACGGCGCCACGATGCATTTACCTGCTACAAAAACTGCCATGCGGACGCGCCAAGAAACCCGGCCGCCTGGCCCCCATTTATTCTTGTTGCCATTTACCTTCATCTCTCGCACCACACGACACAATAAGCACACCCACGACAACGCATACAGAAAGGACATCCAGCGGTTCCAATGGTGCTCCATGTGGCTCCAATTGCGCTCACAGCGGCCGATGATGACAACTGCGGGTAGTTCACCATGCATCACATAGTGGACACCCACGTGAGGGGGAAGGCCCTCTCGATGTTGTACACTAACGAGCCGGTCTTGATGGAGAGCTCAATCCAAACTATGGAGCAGTTGCTTGCCGAGGAAAAGTACCAAGTGGTCGGCTTCGACCTCGAGTACACCATTAGTCGTGCCAGGCACGATCAGAAGGTTGTCGTCGCCCAGTTGTGCGTGCGACATGACTTCCTTGTCTACCACTACCACCTGGCCACAAGGCCTTGCGAGCATTTCTCTAGGTTTAGCAACAGCTCCGAGTACAGTTTCTCTATGATGGACACCACCAACGATCTAAAAGCACTCAAGGTTTCGGGCTTGAAATGCCAGAATCTTGTTAACATCCAAGACCACTACAAGGTCTGGGGCAGCGACAACAAAAAATAAAACTCCCTGGTTGACCTTGCCTCAGCCATCGTCGAACCCTACTACATGAAGATGAAGGATGGGAGCAAGAAGGACAAGAACACCTGGCATAGTGTCTGGCATGAGAGTCTGGATGAACAACACATCAAGTACATGGCTAAGAACGCGTACACAAGCTACGAGATGTGCATGCAGATCGTTGACATGAGGGAGTGTCTTCTTCCTGCCCCAGATGAGGGATCGAGCCACAGAGTAGTGGAAGGAGCGTCACAATAAGTAGATGACTAGATGATTGCTTCTCCTAGTTTAGAATGCATACAATTGTTTATTGAGGTGTGCGCGAATGATCTGTATAGTCACTTATGGAATTGGATGTTTAATTCAGTTATATATATATATATATTATGTTATTCTTCTATAGACAGAGCAAATCACATGGCTTATTAGCAGCAATCGTCTGTGTTTTTATTGGTCTTCGCACACATTTCTGATTATGGACCGTTTGCCACGTATAGAAAAATCTTGGTTAGTTGAACCATTGCTATTGTGTTGCCTAATCACACACGGTTCAGCCTAGTGAACTGTATGTCGTATATCACACACACCCTCATCTGGCTACCCATTTCTGTTGTTCTACATCATCGCAAATAGTTCTTATGGATTAACCGTTTGCCACACATCACACACACCCTCATCTGGCTGCCCGTTTTTGTTATTCTGCCTCATCGCAAACAGTTCTTATGGATGAACCATTTGCCACGTATTGGACACGCAACTCCAATCTGAACCATGTTTGATGTCACCGCCATAGCAAACGTTTTGCATCTTTTTTGACGGTTTTATTACATCACCGTGTGTGATTGATGCATCGCACACAGTTTCATCGAAATGTCCCTGATTGGACTGTTGCGTTTGGACCATCCTAGAGTAGTGGACATACCTAGTTGAGAGAGCCAAATTTTTCTATGATTTGTTAGAATTGCTCTACATGCTTCACTTAAATCTTTTGAGCTACGAAATTGCTCTAGTGCTTCACTTATATATTTTTTTAGCACGATGTGATTTATTATTTTTGACGAAATACTCTCGTGCTTCACTTAGATTTATTTGAGAGTTAGTAATTTTCTGAAGAAATACTCTAATGCTTCACTTAGATTTACTTGAGAGTTAGTAGATTTCTGAAGAAATTCCCTCATGCTTCACTTAAATTATTTTGAGGGAAAGTTTTGTGCTCATGTTCTTCACTTAAATTTGTTTGAGCTAGTCAAAAGCAATTGCGACATATGAAACTAGTCTCGAAGTGATAGATATTCAAAAGGGATATAATAAAAACTTTCATGAAGATCATTGGACAAAAAAACTTGATTCTTTGTAATAGTTTTGAGATATGATGATAGTAATATGTGAGCCATGTTGGTGAGTAATTGTGCTTTAGTAAGAATATTGGTGTTAAGATTTTTGATTCCCTATGCAAGCACGAAAGTCAATAGTTATGCAATGAAATTACATCCTACTTGTGGTGCATTATTTGGTGTTAGTTATGCTCAATGCTCGCTTATGTGAATTTTCATTTCTTGGTTGGATGCTTCTCAATCTATTTGCTAGCCTTTCCTTGTACTAAGTGGGAATACTACTTGTGCATCCAAAATCCTTAAACCCGGTTTTGCCATATGAGTCCACCATACCTACCTATATGCGGTATTTTCATGGCGTTCCAAGTAAATTTGTATGTGCCATATCTAATTTTCAAAATGAATTTCCTTTTTGTGTGCTCGTACTGCTCATGAAGCGGTAGGGGGTGGCAGATATTTTTCCATGCTGGATGTGTTATTCTCAAGATAAGTGTTTATTCACTTGTCATTTCACGAGAGTATTGGGGTAATAGGGATGCCCAGTCCTGAAATGAAAAAGAAATTTACTTGATATTGTCAAATAATAAATTCCTTGGAAAGTGTTGGTATGGACGGTACCCGTGGATACAGGTAGCCGTCGAATGTGAAAGAATGGTGAAAAAAGGAATAAAAATTATTTTATGTTTAGGAACCTCCTATGATGTATCTAGCGTGGTAAGTATTTGGAACTACCCGGTCGTTTTCGTTGACGGGAAAAGTATGCCTCTCAAAAATATTTATCTCTCAGTTTTTTACTTTGAGCTCTGGCACCTCTACAATTCTTATTTTTATTTGAGTCTCCATCTTCTCTTATAAAGCACCAACTAGGGAGCACTATGATCATACTTGAGCATCTGATGTAGCTAATATGTGAGTGTGTTTCGTGAATGGATCAATGATTGAGCATGATGGGCTAGGATAACTTTCTTTAGTGTTGATATTTTGAAAGACATGGTTGCTTGTTTATACGCTTGAGTATTCAAGTCTTCATGTCTAATATAGACTATTGCTTTGAACCATCTAAAAGTCCAAATGTCCATAATAGAAAAGAAAAGAATATGTGATGAACATGTTAGGCAGCATTCCACATCAAAATCTCTATTTTCAACATTTACCTACTCAAGGACGAGTAGGAATTATGCTTGGGGATGCTGATACGTCTCCAACGTCTCTATAATTTTGGCTTGTTCCATGTTGTTATATTATCAATCTTGGATGTTTTATATTCATTTTATAGCAACTTTATATCATTTTTTGGGACTAACCTATTGACATAGTACCCAGTGCTAGTTGCTGTTTTTTGCTTGTCTTTTACTTCGCAGAATATCAATACCAAACAGAGTCCAAACGCAGAGAAACTTTTTGGAGATTTTGTTGGACCAGAAGACACCTTGGACGCCAAGAAAGCAGTTGGAAGGAGTCCCATGGGGACCACAACACACCAGGGCACGCCCTAGAGCCCAGGTGCACCCTGGTGGGTTCTGGGGCCCACGGGGATCTCCTGCACCGCCTCTTCGCCCTTTAAATTCCCAAATATTCCAGAAACCTTAGGGGAGTTGATGAAAGCCAATTTCAGTCGCCCCAAGTTCCAGAACCACGAGATCCAATCTAACACCATCATTGAGGGGTTCATTATCCTCATTGGTGCCTCTCTAATGATGCATGTGTAGTACACCATAGACCTACGGGTCCATAGGCAGATGGCTTCTTCTCTCTTTTTTATTCTAATTACAATGGTCTCTTGGAGATCTATTTGATGTAATTACTTTTTGCGGTGTGTCTGTTGGGATCCGATGAAGTTCGAGTTTATGATCAGATTTTTATCCATGAAAAGTTATTTGAGTATTCTTTGATCTCTTATATGCATGATAGTTTATAACCTCGTATTTCTTCTCCAAATCTTTGGTTTAGTTAGGCCAACTTAATTGATTTTTCTTGCAATTGGAACAGGTGCTTTATGATGGGTTCGATCTTGCGGTGTCCTCTCCTAGTGACAGAAGGGGCAACGAGCCACGCATGTATCATTGCTATTAAGGATAGCAAGACGTGGGCTATTCCTCCGTCAATAGATCTTGTCTACATGATGTCATCGTTATTATTGCATTATTTCATTTCTCCATGAACTTAATACACTAGATGCATGTTCGATAGCGGTCAATGTGTCGAGTAATAGTAGTAGATGCACAATCGTTTCGGTCTACTAATCATGAACGTGGTGCCTAAAGTTGATGCAATTGAGAAAATGACATGCCCTAAAGATATCAAAAGTATAAGAAGTTTCCTTGGTCATGTTGGTTTTTATAGGAGGTTCATCACAGACCTCTCTATAATCTCTAGACCTCTCACCAATTTCTTACAAAAACATGTTCCACTTGTTTTTGATGATGATTGTGTAGAACCCATTGAAATACTCAAGAAAGCCTTAATTCTTGCACCTATTTGTTCAACCACCTGATTGGAACCTACCCTTTGAATCTTTGTGTGATGCTAGTGATTACACTCATGGTGTTATTCCAGGTCAAAGAGTTGATATCAAACTAAATGTTATTCACTATCCTAGTATGACCTTAGATAGTGCCTGAAGAAATTTTGCTACTACCGAGAAAGAATTTTTAGCAATTGTGTTTTCATGTGATAAATTCAAACCATATATCGTTGATTCTAAAGTTACGATTCACACTGATCATGTTGCTATTAAATATCTTATGAAGAAGAAAGATGCTAAGCCTAGACTAATTAGGTATTTTTTCTTGTTTGTGTTTACCTTTTTTTCATTTTCCCAGGTTCACCTGTTAATTTACTTCCATTTTTGTCATTTTGTAGCTTGGGCGCAGAAATTCCGCCTCTTGTTTCTTTTACTCATACAGAATAGGGGAGTTTTTCCTATGTTCACGAGAAGCGAGTTGTAAAGACCATTGAAGAAATGCTTGATCTCGACCCTTTTAAGAATGAAGTACCCTTGCTATATTTTCTGGGTATAATGTCATTTTCATCTTCTTCTCGAAGTAGCTATTTTAATTACGTGTTCTTTTTTTGGTACAGCTAAAGTAGTTTATTTGGATTGTGATTGTTTGAAGGCTGGGTGCTGATCAGCGCTGGTGGTTCCTTTCGTGTGCTCTCTAGAGTGTTACCGTTCGTGGTGGTGAGTACCAATGAATGGGTGTTAGTTGTTCTTCTACTGATGCAAATCCAGCAGGGGTTGCATGATGAGGACATCACTAATACAGTTACACCCGCAACCCCCGTTGCTACATATACTAGACCGATTACTAAAGCTCGCACACGCCAATTAAATTACTGGGTATTTCCATTTTTTGGTAACGGTTCTAACATTCATGAGAATATGATGCTGCCTAAATTGGATACATTTGTTTTGCTTACAAAAGAAGGGCCCAACATCGACAAGAAGGATGAACATTGGAGCATGATAAAGGATGGAGAGGATGGTGCACACAAGGTGAACAAGAACAGAATTTCCAGTGAAGTTTTCAGCACTTTTAAGCCACCATGATTACATATAAGGACATGGACAAAAAAACAAAAGATGGCCTTTCTGTTGGGAAACGTAGTAGAAAAAAATCATGCCTACGATCACCCAAGATCAATATGAAGATGCATGATGGGTTGGGATCATGATCATACCGTCACCAAGTTGTAGCGAAAGAAAAACCTGTCTGTGTAGATCGTACTTGGAGTCCCTCAAACCATCGCGGTCCCTCGTACCACCCATGGATAGTCTCTCGAACCTAAGGTCAAAAGCACGACCTCTCTACTTGGTTGTAAGTGTGCAACCTTCACGATCCGGCAGGGTTTCGTCGTCTAGAGCTAATCATCACCACAGAATTAGAGGGAGGAGATTAGAACCACACTAGGCTTCTAATTATGATTACAAGAGGATTAGCCTATCTCTAATTAGTCAACAAGGACCAAGTATAACTAGAACTAGAAGAACTAGAGGAGGCACAAAACTTGTATATGCAAAAGAGCAAAATCCTCATGTATATATAGGTTGCAGGGAGAGAGAGGGCTGACACCAAGGGGAAAGGAATCCCCCTTGGTGCTTCGGCCTAGGGGAGGAGGATTCTGACTCCTCCCCTTCCCCAATTTGGCCTCCTTCCTTAGGGAAGGCAGCACATTCCCACTTGAGCCTTTTTGGCCCAAATTTCCTTCCACCTCTTGGCCTTTTTAGGTCCCTTGATATTTAAATTAATTATAAAATTTTCAAATACCTCTAGACCATTTTATACAAATATTATTGCCTCTATGGCATATTTCAACAGCCTCCACTTGCACTAGAGCCAATTGTCGAAGTAATGGGCCATGGGTAGCCTCACCCGAGTCCTTGAACATATCAAAACTTTGGGCCGGCTTCGCCCCGCAGTGTCCCAAGCTGAAGCTCCGCCCTCCAGGGGCCGGCTAGCCCAATGGCCGGCCCCCAGAGGACGGCCAACCACCTACAGACGGCACCACAGGCAGCCGGCTCCAGTCAGCCGGCCTCTAGAGAGGATGGCGTCGATTAGGCGGCCACCTGGTGCCCTTAGAGTTTGTGCCCCCATCAAGAGGACAAGATGGGGCGTGGCTACAGTGAAGCCCCTCACCCCCGAATCTTGGGCTTGGCATGGCCACAGTGCCCCATATAGGCAGAGATCTCGGCACGGCGTGGCATTGTTGCCACCTTCCCCAGACGTCACTCTGGACAGGCGGAGCCCTGTTCCCCATGATGGCCTGTCGGTACGGCCCGTAGGCTGCAGGCCCTACTGGGCAGTGATGCCTCAGAAGACGGCGCACGCTGAACCAGTTGGAATAGGGGAAGGCCGGCCTCCAGCAGGCGGCCGTCCCTTCCCTCGAAGCAAGTGCACCATTAACCTGACGAGACCAGGTGTGGCTACAGTCATCTCCCGCCAGGCGGCGGGACTGTAGCCACACTAAGCTGACCAAGCCCGTGTCATTAGCAGCACGGCTACAGTGAGCAGCCACCAACCAGACCCGCCAGCGGCGGGAGCGGCTTGTCGGCTCCGTACCAAACCAGTCGGCGGGGCCCACCAGGCGGCGGGCGCTAGTAGTCGGCGAAGAAGCCGAAGGCCGGAGACGCTGCCAGCCGGGCCCAGCACCCAGCCAGATTACCATTGTACCCCTGGGGGGTAGGCCTATATAAACCCCCCAGGGCACCCATGCAAAGGCTCCCCCCCATTAGACCTAGCCACTCTCCTAGAGCAGGAGAGAGCTAGCCTTGCCTTCTCCTACCTCTAGCATACAGCTCAAGGAGCAACTTTGTATCACTTGTGCCTTAGTGATCATGCGGATACCCCGCAGAGCAGGACTAGGGGTGTTATCCCCTAGGAGAGCCCCGAACCTGGCTAAGGTACGCCGGCGTTCGTGTCTACGCCTCATCCCACTTCCAGGCACCGGGGACGTTCTACTCGCTTCCACCATGACAAGCCATTCTTTGGCATATGTCGCACCCAACCCCCGACATTTGGCGCCCACCGTGGGGCGAGGTGCACCGTCTCCCGGAGATCTGCTCTGGACAGGAACCTTGTTCCTTCCTGGCGAGTGAAGCCAGCCCAGCACACCCGATGGCGTCAGCTTCGATGCCCTGCATGGCACGGAGATCGCTTGCACGGCGAGCTGCCTCGCCGACCTTGTTCGCTAGGTTCACCTCTCCAACGAGCCGGCCTCCGACGCGGGCACCGGCTGCCCCGAGAGCCGTCTCGTTAGCCTCCTCGACCAGCTTCACGTCACCAGCGAGCCGGCTGTGGACCTGGAGTCTGTTGGCTCCACCGACCCGATGATCGTCGACTCTGACATGGCATCGCTTGACGTGTTCCCCACCAACGTGGTGGTCTAGGACGAGCCGGCTCCTCGCAAGCACAGCGGCGGGAGCACCGTCATGGAGGTGCTCGTCATCAACAGTGGCGAGCGCTCGGCCGGAGATGCTCGAGACCCACTTGATGCGGCGCTGCGAGACCTGACGGCGCCCATCCCTGAAGATGCAGACACTGAGACGCTGGAAGCATGCTGCGTCCAGCTCCTCGAGAGCGCTGGCCGACTGGCCAGCATGCGACGCCTATCGGCGCGAGATGGACCAGGCCGTTGGCGGCACGCCGGCTCATGAGGGGCCTAGCCACATTGACTCTATCTGGCAGCGTGGCGCGACCATCGCCAGCATGTTCGGGGCAGAACGCCCCGTCTACGCCACGTCTGCCGAGAACATCCGGGCCGCCTAGGCGGTGACGGATGAGCTGGATAAATACGAGGGCGACGTGCGTCGCCACATGACGGAGCGAGTCCAGCAGCTCCTGGAAGCGGCCACCGCGCAGCACGAAGCCGGCTGCCGCGCTGAGGTACCCGCCCCGCGGAACGAAGAACCTCCCCTTTGCCAGGACCACGGTGCGACTTCCCGGACGCCGATTGGCGGCACCCGCGGAAGATGAGGCAACGAGCCAGATGCCAGCCGAAGCCAGACTCGCCTTTCCATCGAGCGTGACGAAGACGGCCGCCCTCGAGCGATGGAGCACCGAGGCGACCCTCCGCCTTCTCCACCTCGCGGAGCAAGGCATCCCACTTCGCCTCCTGTCACGCACCCGACACTCGGCGACCGCCTTGGCCGCCGAGAGGGAGTCGGAGAGAACGACGCCCACCATCGAATCGACCACCTCAACCGATCCCTGGCGCTAGAAGAAGAAGACGCGCTGGGCTCGCCCTACTTTAGCCCACGAATTCGAGATGAGCCCTTCGCCAAAGGGTTCACCCTCCCGCGAGATACGCCCAAGTACACCGGCTCCGTGAAGCCGGAGGATTGGCTGGTCGACTACTCGACGGCCGTCAACATAGCGAACGGCAACAAGCGTGTTGCCATGAAGTACGTACCACTCATGCTTCAGGGCACGGCCCGGACATGGCTTAACAGCCTGAAGCCCCGCAGCATCAACAGATGGGTTGATTTCACCGAGGCCTTCATCCGCAACTTCACCAGCACGTACAAGCGGCCTCCCAAGCCCCGACAGCTCTCCTTGTGCGTCCAAGGGCCCAGCAAATCGACTCGCGACTACCTCACGCGCTGGGCCGAGCTGCACAACTCCTGCGAAGGCGTGCACGAGGTGCGGGCAATCGAGTACTTCACCGCCGGGTGCCGAGAGGGCACCCTCCTCAAGCACCGACTCCTCTGCGATGAGCCTGCGACGCTCGACGAGCCGGTGATCATCACCGACAAGCATGCGACGGCCGACTCCTCCATGAAGGCGGAAATCCTAGTCGATGCGTCCGGCAAGGTGGCACCTCAGGCTCCTCGGACTCTGGCTGGTGAGACCAGTCGGTGATAGCATCCAAGCGACAACAAGCGGAAGGCCACTCAGCCGGCTTCCACCAGCCGGCAGGTGGCGATAGTCGAGGACCAGCAGCCGGGGGGGCAACCGACACCCAAGCGTCAGAAGGGCGACAAGTCCAATTGGATGTCTGCCTTCTCTTATGAGCATATTCTAGATGCACCTTGCAAATTCCATAGCAGCGCAAAGCTGTCCAACCACACCACTCGGAAGTGTCATTGGCTCGCCAGAATCGCCAAGGGAGATGGACTCCTGCCTCCTCCGCCTGCCGGACCGCCGCCTCCTCAGCCCCAGCAGCCGGCGACCCGGCCAGTCGGCGCCATCCAAGACGAGTATCCAGAGGAACACGGAGCTTATGTCGTGTTCATCAGTGTGGCCGATGATAGACGCAGCAGATGGAAGCAACAGGAAGAAGTACAAGCAGTGGCCTCAAATACTCCAGAATTCATGCATTGGTCTGAGAAGCCTATCAGTTGGAGCAGGGCCGACCACCCGGAAGTGATGCCTTCCCCAGGTTCATACGCCCTGGTCCTAGATGCTACCTTTGCAACGGAGAGGCGGGCAGTGCGTTTCTCCAGAGTCTTGATAGATGGAGGCAGTAGCATCAATATCCTGTACCGTGACACAATGGAGAAGTTGGGAATCAAGCAAAAGCAGCTCCTTCCCTGTCGAACTGTATTCCATGGCATAGTCCCTGGCCTTTCCTGCTCACAGATCGGCAAGACCCAAATTGACGTTCTCTTCGGAGACAAGAATCATTTCCGCCATGAGCCAGTTTGGTTTGAAGTGGTGGACCTTGAAAGCCCCTACCATGCACTACTTGCCCGACCCGCTCTGGCCAAGTTCATGGCAGTCCCCCACTATGCTTACCTCAAGATGAAGATGCCGAGTACCAAGGGGATCCTGACTATAGTAGGAGACTACAAGAAGTCGACCGCTTGCACCGCGGATAGCAGTCGGCTGGCCGAGTCCCTCGTGATCGCAGCTGAGAAGTGGCTCCTTGACTGGGTGGTGGCGATGGCAGGTAAGAAGCCGGAAATGTCACCCATCCCCAGGGAGTCGGAGGTTGAGGGCTTGTTCAAGCCGGCCAAGGAAACAAAGAAGATACCCTTGGACCTGGAGCACCCGGAGAGGCACGCTGTCATAGGTGCAAACCTTGACAGCAAATAGGAAAGCGAGCTCGTCGATTTCCTCCGTGAGAATCGGGACATCTTTGCATGGTCTCCCAAAGACATGCCGGGTGTTTCGACGGATTTCGCCGAGCACAAGTTACATGTCCGACCTGATGCCAAGCCGGTCAGGCAGCCCTTGCGCCACCTGTCGGAGGAGAAGAGAAGAGTTGTCGGAGAAGAAATAGCCTGGCTTCTAGCAGCCGGATTCATCATGGAAGTGTTATTTCCAGAGTGGTTGGCCAACCCAGTCCTAGTGTTGAAGAAGAATAAGCAGTGGCGCATGTGTATTGACTATACTAGTCTCAACAAAGCTTGCCCCAAAGATCCCTTTGCCCTACCAAGAATTGACCAAGTTATAGACTCCACAGCCGGATGCGAGATGTTGAGTTTCTTGGAGCATACTCAGGGTACCATCAGATAAAGCTGAACCCGGCCGACAGGCTGAAGACCGCCTTCATCACACCATTCGGAACCTTCTGCTACCTGACCATGACGTTCGGCTTGAGAAACGCCGGCGCCACGTTTCAGCGTTGCATGCAGAAGTGTCTCCTCAAGCAACTCGGCAGAAATGCCCATGTCTATGTGGATGATGTGGTGGTGAAGATGGAGAAGCATGGCACGCTGCTAGAAGACCTCAAGGAAACTTTTGAGAACTTGCACTGATTCCAGATCAAGCTCAACCCAGAGAAATGTGTCTTTGGAGTACCAGCTGGCCAGCTTATCGGCTTTCTGGTCTCAGAGCGCGGCATAGAGTGCAACCCTGTGAAGATCAAGGCCATTGAAAATATGGAGGTGCCCACCCGACTGCTGGACGTGCAAAAATTCACCGGCTGTCTGGCATCAATTAGCCGTTTCATCAGTCGGCTGGGTGAGAAGTCTCTTCCCCTATACCAGCTCATGAAGAAGACCACTTTTTTCAAGTGGAACGACAAGGCGGACGAAAGCTTTTCTCCAACTCAAGAAGATGTTGATAACCCCGCCTATCTTGGCGGCTCCGACTGAGAAGGAGCCTATGCTCCTCTACATTGCTGCCACCAGTCGGGTTGTCAGCACAATCATAGTGGTAGAGCGCAAGGAGGGCAGAGCATTGTCGGTCCAGAGACCGGTATATTACTTGAGTGAAGTACTGTCCGCCTCCAAGCAAAACTACCCACATTATCAGAAGATGTGCTATGGTGTGCACTTTGCCGCCAAGAAGCTGAAGCCTTACTTTCAAGAGCACCCAATAACTGTCGTCTGCACGGCTCCGCTTGCTGAGATCATTGGAAGCCGAGATGCTTCTAGCCGAGTGGCCAAGTGGGCTATTGATTTGGCCCTTACACCATCTACTATCATTCTCACACCGCCATCAAGTCACAAGTGCTGGCCGACTTCCTCGTCGACTGGGCCGAGACCAAGTACTTACCGCCAGCGCTAGACTCCACCCATTGGCGGATGCATTTTGATGGTTCCAAAATGCGCACCGGTCTGGGAGCCGGCATCGTCCTCACCTCTCCCAAAGGCGGCAAGCTCAGATATGTACTGCAAGTCCATTTTGCCGTCTCCAACAACGTAGCAGAATATGAGGCACTCATACACGGACTCCGGCTTGCCAAGGAACTCGGCATTCGCCGGATCCTGTGCTATGGTGACTCCGACTTGGTTGTCCAATGGTCGTCAGGCAACTGGGACGCCAAGGACGCAAATATGGCAAGCTACCGCTTCCTCGTGTAGCAACTCAGTGGATACTTTGACGGGTGCGAGTTCCTCCATGTGCCAAGAAATGATAATGAGCAAGCAGATGCCTTGGCACGAATCGGCTCCTCCCGACAGGCGATACCAGCTGGTGTCGCCTTGCAGCGCCTCATCAAGCCGTATGTCAAGCCATCTTCAGAGTCCGACTCCATCTTCGTACCGGACCCTCCTGAAGCAGTCGGATCCAACTTGAGGATACCAGAAGCCGGTGCGGGGACTTCGGCAGGCGGCCCGAGGACTGCAGCCGTCGCACCCGGCCCGGGGATTCCAGAGCCCAGCCCGGGGACTGCTGTAGTCGGCCCCAGGACTTCTTCAAGACAGCAGGTGGCAGCCGACTCCAACCCGCCACCTCCCAGCCCAACCGCCCTTGTACAAGTTGCTGTCGTGGTAGTCGGAGAGATAGCAGCACCATCATGGGCTCAACCCATCCTCAACTTCCTGGTGAACAAAGAGCTGCCAGCCGACGAGACCCTGGCCCGACAAGTGCAATGGCGGGCAGCAGCATACACCATAGTCAACAAAGGGCTGGTTCGGCGGCAGTGTCACTGGTGTGTACCAGCACTGCGTGGAGCCGGACCAGGGTCAGGCAATCCTCAGAGATATTCACCAAGGCGAATGTGGTCACCACGTGGCCTCAAGAGCACTTGTTGCCAAAGCTTTCCGCCATGGTTTTTTCTGGCCGACTGCTCTAGAAGAAGCCAAAGAATTGGTCCAAAAGTACCAGGGATGTCAGAGATTCCGCTCCAAGCCACACTTGCCAGCTTCTGCACTCAAGACCATTCCCATTGCTTGGCCCTTTGCTGTCTGGGGTTTGGATATGGCGGGTCCATTCAAGACGGCCTGTGGTGGTATGACTCATCTACTTGTAGCTGTGGACAAGTTCATCAAGTGGATAGAGGCAAAGCCAATCAAGAAACTGAATGGGCCGACTGCCATGACTTTCATTGCCGACATCACCACCCGATATGGCATACCACACAGCATCATCACCGATAACGGCACAAACTTTGCCAAAGGAGCCTTGGCTCGTTTCTGCGCAACTCAGGGCATCCGACTGGACTTAGCGTCCGTTGCCCATCCGCAGTCAAACGGCCAGGTTGAGCGAGCAAACGGCCTCATCTTGTCCGGCATCAAGCCCCGACTGGTCGAGCCTCTAGAGCGTTCGGCCGGCTGCTAGCTCGATGAGCTGCCGGCTGTCCTCTGGAGCCTGTGTACAACTCCGAACAAATCGACCGCCTTCACGCCCTTCTTCCCCGTCTATGGTGCTGAAGCTATCATCCCGACGGACATAGAGTTTGACTCCCCTGGATGCTGAGGATTTGCTTGTTGAGGGTCTGAGGGGCGTCAGCGGCAATCTGCACGCCTTCCACCCTCCGCTCCTCGTGCTGGGCCTCAATAATTTGGTTCGTGGTGACGGAGTGGCCCGGGAAGAAGTCTGCTTAGGCAGAAGGCAAGAAAAGCCCAAGTCAGAAACTAACAGTCGGCCTAGATAAGGGCTGGCAGCTCAAGACAAGAAACAAAGAGAATAAAAGCTCACCATCGACCAAGTCTTCGATGCTGCTGAAGCAGCCGTCATTTGCGCCTCCTTGCCGGCCCAGGCGGAGCGCTCGGTTTCAAACTCGGCGAGGAGGTCGGTCTCCTTCGCCTTAGCCTCCCGCTGGGCCGTCTTGAGGGCTTCCGCCTACTTGGCGAGATGGGTGACCAGCCAGTCTTGCTCCTCGGCCAGCTTGCTGCACTCCGCCTCCTTGCCACATAGGGCGGTGTTGGCTTCGCCCAGTTGCTGCTGCAAGGCGGCGTTGGCCTCCATAAAAAAGAAAGAAGAAATAATATCAGTCGAATGACAAAGAGGGATGCAGTTGCCGGGGAGATCTGGCCCGACTGCTAAGCAGTCGGCCCAAATCTCGGGGACTACAGCCCACGGGTGCGCCATCGCGCCCCCGCAGAGAAGAAGTAGCTAGCAAAGATAAAGTCACTGGGAAGATTCGGCCCGACTGCTTAGCAGTCAGCCCGAACCTCGGGGACTACAGCCCGCGGGTGCGCCAGCACGCCCCCGTGAAGAAAAGAAATCGAAGCTTACTCCGGCTCTCGGACAGATGGGCAGTCTGCATCTCCAGCTCCCGGACCCTGGAGTTGAAGGTAACCGCGCGAAGATTATGGTAGTCCTGAAGAAGGGATATCAGATGAAGTCAGCATTTCACACGTACAAGTTAAAATTCCGGACCGCCTGCTCAGCAGCCGGCCCGAAACTTGGGGACTACACCCAGTGGGTGCGCTTGCGCGCCCCCACGAAGAAAGCAAGAAGATCAAAATAAAGAGAAGCCAAAAAAACTCACGCAGATGGCTGCCCGCGACTCCAGGAACGCCTCGTTGTAGCGCTTGAGGGCCTCGGCTTCGGCCCGGAGCTTGGCCTGGACGTTGAGGGACGCCTGGGCCAGGGCGTTGTCCCTCCTCCGGGTACCCAGCCAGCTGGCGCGACGCTAGTCTCCTCGGTGTCAGGGACCGACGAGCTTGCGACACCGGCTTCTAGCGGCCGTGGCACCGAGGCCGCCTTCACAAAAAGGCGGCGTGCGGGTGTGCGGACTTCAGGAGTCAGGTCCGTCACCACCACATCCCCGGCTGGTGGCATCGGCGGCGCGGCCGGCTACTCGTCCTGCGTTCTGCTAGTCGGTGGCGGCGGTGGCACGATGACGTCCGGCATGGCCACGTCGTCGCCCTCCCTCTTCCTGACTGGCTGCTCGTCGCTGGCTCCTCTAGTCATCGCCTCAAACTCCGGTGGAGGTGGCGCGGTGTTCAGAGGCGTCACAAGCAGCGGCTCTTGGCAGCATGCGGCCTCCGTGAGCCGCTCCTTCTCCGCGGCTTCAGCCTTCGTCTGCGCCAGCTTCCTCACCGTGGATGCTGCGGCCTTGTCCACCTCTGCCTTCGCCAGACAGTCGACCTCTTCCTCACGCGCCTCCCGCGGGTTCCGCTCCCTCGCCTCCCGGAGGTCGGCGGCCGGGTCGATTTGCCGGCTGGTGGAGGAGGTCTCCGCCGACCTGATGACCGAGGTGGCACCCGACTTCTCGAGGGTGAGCGGGGCCCTGAGATAGGAAAACAAGGCAAAAAAAATTTAGGCCGGATCGGCGAAGAGGTGGAGGCGTGAGAAGGACACTTACGCTGACACCATGACTGGCACCTTCGGCTGCCTCTGATTCTTGGCCACCTTGGCCGCAACTTCTTTCTGCCTGGTCGTCATGGCCGGGTTCTTGGGCTTCTTCGGCGCGCTGCCAAATAGGGCAGCGCCTCGCTTCCGCTTACGTTTGCCGCCACGGGCAGGCGCCCCAGTAGAGGGGCCTGCGCCTGTGTTGGCCGTGCTCCGGGCGGGGCGTGGCTTGTCTTCGTCGTCGTCATCGTCAGGAATGGTCCCCACGCCGCCGCCCTCCTCGGAACCGCCTGCTCCGTCACTGCCGCCTGCTGCATCGTTCGCCAAGGTGGCCGCCCCCAAGTCGGGGTCATCCACATCACTCAGCGCCCTGTCCGGCAGGTAGTCACCACCCGGCCCCACGATGGCGGCCGTCGCCTCGGACATATAAATCTGCACGCCAGAAGGGAGTCGCATCACAATAAGAACAAGACTGAAAGACAGAGCTAAAGAAAGAAATCAAGGGACTTACGACAGGCGGCGGATCGTCGCGGGAATATGGCCGCTTCCCGTACCGCCAGTCTCCCTCCGACACCTTGAGGTCAGAGATCTCGTTCACCATCTGCGCGACCTCAGCAGTCGGCATCTCCTTCGTGCACAGCCGGCTTGGGTCGCGGTGCCCGCTCATCCGGAAGATCCGGTGAGGGCGGCCCTGGAGCGGGAGGACCCGACTCTCGACGAAGGCGATGAGGATGTCGGAGGCCACGAGGCCCTCCAACTACTGGAGCACCCAGAGTCGGCCGATGGCGGCGGCCGCGTCCGCCGACACCGGCTTCGGCTTGTAGCCCAGTTGGGCCGGAGCCCAGTAGGAGGGCCGGCCTCATAGGCCGGTAGGTTGATGAAGTCGACACCCGGATCGACGTTCTCAACATAGAAGTAAGATTGCTGCAACATCTTTACCGACTGTGACAGCTTGATGACGGGGAAGGCGTTCCTTTTTGCCGGCCGGCGCACGGCGACGAATCCACCGCACTCGGCCACCGTCTCCTTGGCGGAGGTGCCGAGCTTCCCGTAGAAGAATGCTCCCCACAGCTCGAGTGTGGGGAGGATGCCGATGTAGCCCTCGCACACTGTGACAAAGGCGGAGAGTAGGGTCACGGTGTTGGTTGTCAGATGATGAGGTTGGAGATGGTTGAAGTCGAGGAACAAGCGGAGGAAGCCGCTCACCGGAAGGCCGAAGCCACGGAGGAAGTGCGAGCGGAAGACGACCCGCTCGTTCCCCTTCGGTGCTGGCGAAATCTCCTCGGCCGATGGCAACCGCGCCTTAACGAACGCCGCGTTGGGCATCTGACGCATGTCTCGGAGGAAGGAGATGTGATCTTCAATCACCGTCGACCTGTCCCA
Source organism: Triticum aestivum (assembly GCF_018294505.1). Classification (NCBI taxonomy): domain Eukaryota; kingdom Viridiplantae; phylum Streptophyta; class Magnoliopsida; order Poales; family Poaceae; genus Triticum; species Triticum aestivum. Next base: position 316,411,259 of record NC_057810.1, read on the forward strand.
GTCGTCGCCCTTCTCGCGTGCCATGGCCTCAGACGGGGCCGTGACGGGAGGAGTCCGTCGGCGGCAAGCGGCGGCAGCACCACGGCAAGCACGGAGCGGCAGCAGCAGCAATGGCGGAGAGAGCCGAATGAGGAAGAGAGTGTGGGAGGGGGCGCACGTGCTTCGCCGCACCCCTCCCTCCCGCTACTTATAGCCCTCGGGCAACGAAGCCGAGGGGGCGAGGCGTGGGATCGTGGGATTAACTGCACCCACGACCCCACGACCCCTCCGTTTACCGCGCGCACTTACCGCACCTTGAACGCTCGTGGGAATCGCAACCGCCCCCCTCGGCACAGCAGATCCGCCCGTGTGCCGAGGCCCTGTAGTGGCGGGCCCAGCCCACTGTCACGTCCCATCAGGAGCGTGGGATGGCAGGCTGGCCGGGATGGTGTGCGCCACATGGCGTACCTGTGGCGGGCGGCGGCCCAGGGAAGCTTAGCAGGCACGCCACCTGTTTTCCCGCCTTGAAGTTCAAAATCGGCCAACAATCCCGCCTTGTCAAAGCCAACACCAGCAGTCGGCCCACCGCAAGGCGGATCGAACATTTTCCCAGAGCTCGGTGAGGGGGGAAGCCGCTGAGACTTCACGGCCCTTCGACCACAGCGCCTCACCGGCTTCGGGGACTACTGTCAGAGTAATGGGCCATGGGTAGCCTCACCCGAGTCCTTGAACATATCAAAACTTCGGCCGGCTTCGCCCCGCAGTGTCCCAAGCTGAAGCTCCGCCCTCCGGGGGCCGGCTAGCCCAACGGCCGGCCCCCAGAGGACGGCCAACCACCTACAGACGGCACCATAGGCAGCCGGCTCCAGTTAGCCGGCCTCTAGAGAGGACGACATCGATCAGGCGGCCACCTGGTGCCCTTAGAGTTTGTGGCCCCATCAAGAGGACAAGGTGGGGCGTGGATACAGTGAAGCCCCTCACCCCCGAATCTTGGGCTTGGCGTGGCCACAGTGCCCCGTACAGGCGGAGATCTCCGCACGGCATGGCACTATTGCCACCTTCCCCAGACGTCACTCTGGACAGGCGGAGCCCTGTTCCCCATGACGGCCTGTCAGTATGGCCCGCAGGCTACGGGCCCTACTGGGCAGTGACGCCTCAGAAGACGGCGCACGCCGAACCAGTCGGACCAGGGGAAGGCCGGCCTCCAGCAGCCCTTGCCCACTAGCTACTTCAGCCTGATCAAGCGGATGGTGGATGCCTGTCCGCGGCTTGAAGTTATCAAGTGACCCGTTTGCATTGAGGGTGCCCGCCGGGCCTTTGCCCGCGCGAAGGTGCATTGGGGCAAGCTGGATGCGGAGAAGCTGGTGAAGGACGAGCCGCCGGAGGGCAAGGCGCATCACTATCCTGAGAAATATTACGATGGCGTTATGAAGGGCGCTTGTCTTGTGGCCAATGAATGTACCAAGGACACAATCCTTGAGTAAATGTACCTTTGTCGTTGTTGTAATATAAAGACGAAGTTACTTGTGCTATGTAGCACTGCTTGATTTAAAATATTACCTTCTGTGCGACTGTTTATAGAATTCTGAAAGTAGACCAGTCGTTGGCTTCCGCCCCCACGTAACTAGTACCGGGGTGTTCCTGGAAAAACCCGGACACTCTTTATCCAAATTTTTGGTCCCTTAAGGAGGTATCCGGCGCAGCGAACAAGGCAATCGGACTATGCGGCTTTATAACTTTCACTTAGCCATAGAAGTCTACAATTTTAAATTTCGGCGAAGCCCCTAGAATTCGGAAGGCCGAATTGGGGCACTATATACGCCTAAATCGGACGAGGCCGATTCCTCGCCTAAAGCGGAAAAAATCTTTAAGGATTTTAAGACCCCTCGAACAGCGACCAGCTCTCGCCGCATCATGCCGGTCAGTTTTTGGCTTTCTCTACTGAGGTGCTCGTCCGGAAGAACTGGGACACAATTGCAGTAGTTCTCCCTGCACTACCTTAGCCGATATAACAGAACATAAGGTACCAAAACAAGGGAGCCGGGCAAACCCAACTATTAACCCAAGACGTGATTCAGAGCTGATGCATATAGTGCTATAAGTTCGGGGTGCCGCACCGTTGAAAGTGTTCGGACTTGTTTGGCCGTATTATGGGGCACCATAAAAAGGTCCTGGCCAACTGATCGTACCAAGGTGTACGGATGCAATATTAAATAAACATTTGTGAAAGAAATGCGCAAATAGGAATAATAAGCTGATGCTATATATTATCTCCCATTTCATGAATAATACATTTAAGCGTATGTTTACAATGGGTGCATTTAAGCAAAGGTAAATAGGACTATTTAACATGTCCTATCCAAGGGCAGACTGCATGTAGGTATATAAAATAGGTATAACGATCGTGAACAAATTCCACCTGGGTATTTCCTTCTGTGCGCAAAGCCTGTTGCCTCCTTGGTTTTCTCTCCTGTTTAAGTCCGACAATCCGGCTCTTCTGAAGAGGCTGCCCTAAAGCAGTGTCCTGAAAGATAAAAAGGGAGGGTTATGAAGGTATGTTGCGATTATACCGCACTGTTGTGAGTCACTGTTGTGCCTCCGCCTATGCCCATGGTATTTTGAGTGCGTGATTGTGTATGCGTGGCACGAATGCTGCTTTGATGGGGCATGAGCGGAAGCCGGACTGCTAGTCGCGCTCTTGGCGTGCCTGATGATCCTGTTGCGGGGTGCTCCGGACTCGCTTGATGGTGCTCGAGGTTGTCGCCGCCGGATTGGTGGTTTGTCGGAGGAGGCCGCATTGTACTTCCACCGCGAGGGCTGTAGTATGCTCTTCTGTTCGGAGAGAGCGGTCCATGTTTCCATTGACTGTTATGACCCCGCGCGGTCCTGGTATCTTGAGCTTGAGGTATGCATAGTGTGGTACCGCATTGAATCTAGTGAATGCGGTTCGTCCCAGTAGTGCGTGGTAACCATTGCTGAAAGGGACGATATCGAAGATCAACTCTTCGCTTTGGAAGTTATCCGGAGATCCGAAGACCACTTCCAATGTTATAGAGCCCGTGCAGCGGGCCTCTACTCCAGGAATTACACCTTTAAAGGTGGTTTTGGTGGTCTTGATCCTTGAAGGGTCAATGCCCATTTTGCGCACTGTGTCCTGATAAAAGCAGGTTCAGGCTGCTGCCGCCGTCCATGAGGACTCGCGTGAGGTGGAATCCGTCGATGATTGGGTCTAGGACCAATGCGGCTGAGCCGCCGTGACGGATGCTAGTAGGGTGATCCCTGCGATCAAAAGTGATCGGACAAGCTGACCATGGGTTGAATTTGGGGGCGACTGGCTCCATCGCGTAGACGTCCCGTAGTGCTCGCTTCCGTTCCCTCTTGGGAATGTGGCTGGCTTAGATCATGTTGACCGTTTTCATCTGGGGAGGAAATTTCTTATGTCCCCCCGTGTTCGAACACCGGGGATCCTCGTCATCGTCGCTGTGCAGCCCCTTGTCCTTGTTTTCGGCGTTTATTTTACCGGCCTGTTTGAACACCCAGCAGTTTCTATTAGTGTGGTTGGCTGGCTTGTCTGGGGTGTCATGAATTTGGCACGAGCGTTCCAGTATGTGGTCCAGACTGGACGTTCCCTAATTGTTTATTTTGAACAGCTTCTTCCGCTGACTGGACTTCGATCCGCTGAATTCGGTGTTGACTGTCGTGTCTTTAGTGTTGTCGTCGTTGTTCCCCGCTTATGTATGTTGCGTCGTGGCTTGCCGTTATTGTCACGGACATCCGAAGTGCCAGAATGTGGCGTAGTGCTGCTGCGAGCCAACCAGCTGTCCTCGCCCGCGCAAAAGTGGGTCATTAGTGTCGTGAGAGCTGCCATGGACTTGGGTTTTTCCTGGCCGAGGTGTCGGGCGAGCCACTCGTCACGGATATTATGCTTAAAGGCCGACAGGGCTTCGGCGTCCGGACGGTCGACTATTTGGTTCTTTTTAGTTAGGAACCGAGTCCAGAATTTCCTGGCTGACTCTCCGGGCTGTTGAGTAATGTGGCTCAAGTCATCGGCGTCCGGCGGTCGCACATATGTGCCCTGAAAGTTGTCGAGGAACGCGTCTTCCAGGTTTTCCCAAGTGCCAATGGAATTTGTGGGCAGGCTGTTTAGCCAGTGCCGGGCGGGTCCTTTGAGCTTAAGGGGAAGATACTTGATGGCGTGCAGATCGTCTTCGCAGGCCATGTGAATGTGGAGAAGGAAATCTTTGATCCATACTGTGGGGTCTGTTGTGCCACCGTATGATTCGATGTTTACAGGTTTGAACCCTTCTGGGAATTCATGATCCATCACTTCGTCAGTCAAGCAGAGGGGGTGTGCGGCGCCTCGGTGCCGGGCTATGTGGCTACGCTATTCGAATTGCTCTGGGTGGCTGTGTTCGGCCCAACCGGATTTGTTGATAGTGTATCCGACGTGACGGTCATCATTGCGTGTTGGGGCGCGCCCCCGTGATCCGTAGATCGATATTGGCTGTCCTGCTTTGTTTTCCAGTATATCTATTGGCGTGGGGGTGCGGGCTGGTATTCAGGCTGATACGCCGTTTTATCCCGGCCACGAGGTGGCCGGTCAGCCGTGTGGCGCTCGAGTCCATATTCCTCAGGACTTCAGTCCATCTATCTGTGAGCAGGTCTTGATCAGCTTGGAGTTGCTGATGCTTCTTTTTTAGGCTCCTCGCAGTGGCCATAAGCCGATGCTTGAAGCGCTCCTGCTCGACGGGGTCCTCAGGCACGCCGAACTCGTCATCACCGAGGCTAATCTCGTCTTCGGAGAGGGGCATGTAGTTATCCTCCTCCGGATATCCGTCCGTCGCCTGTTCGTCTGGGCTGACCTGCCCATCTTCCTACTCGGCCTGTTTGAAGGCAGGCTGATCAGGGTTGTATTCCTCTTCGGCACCATCCGGATTGTTTTCGTCTCCTGCGCCGGTATTGTTGTGGCGGGGCTTGGAGCGGCGCCGCCGACGCGCTTGCTTTGCTTTTCTCCCTGAGGGGTTATCCTCCGTTGCCTCATCGCCATTGGTTTCCTTCGGAGTGTCCACCATATATATATTGTATGAAGAGGTGGTCGTCCACCGTCCCGTGAGTGGTAGTTCTTGTTCTTCTCCTGCATCATCGTCCATACCATCGATGTCTTCGGAGTCATAGTCAAGAACATTGGTTAAATCATCGATCGTGGCAATGAAGTGGGTGGTGAGTGGGCAATGAATTCCTGCGTCGCCTACTTCCCACTCGAGCCGGACATAGTTCGGCCATGAGTCTCCTGACAAAGAGAGAGACTTTAGCGAGTTTAGAACATCGTCAAAGGGCGAGTGCTGGAAGATATCCGCGGCGGTGAACTCCATTACAGGAGCCCAACTAGGTTCGGCGGGCTCAGGAGAGCGCGGACTGGAACCTACAGCCAGATACGAGTCCGGGGGTTCGGCGTCACAGGCTTCTTTGAGGACGAGGCTTGTGTTCGGCTCTACCGCCGACGAGAGTGCGGCCTGCGGGGCAGGGTCCATCCCTCCGTCCTTAGGCAACGCGGTCTGCTCTGGATTTAGGTCCGGGTCTGCCGCAGGGATAACTTCTCGAGCATTGTCCGACAGCAGGTCTAAGCCGTGCTCATCGTGACCGTCCGGTGCTCCTGGCACATGCCCGAATCCGTTGAAGGTCAAGTCTCCGCGGATATCAGCCGTGTAGTTCAGGTTTTCGAACCTGATCTGGTGGCCAGGGGCGTAGCTGTCGATTTGCTCCAGATGGCCAAGAGAATTGGCCCGCAGTGCGAAGCCGCCGAACACAAAGATCTGTCCGGGGAGAAAAGTCTCGCCCTGGACCGTGTTGTTGACGATGATTGAAGGAGCCATCGAGCCTTGTAGCGATGAACAGAGGAACTCTCAATGAAAGCACCAATGTCGGTGTCAAAACCGGCGGATCTCGGGGAGGGGGTCCCGATCTGTGCGTCTTAGGCTGATGGTAACAGAAAGCAAGGGACACAATGTTTACCCAGGTTCGGGCCCTCTCGATGGAGGTAAAACCCTACTTCCTGCTTGATTCATATTGATGATATAATTAGTACAAGAGTAGATCTACCACGAGATCGTAGAGGCTAAACCCTAGAAGCTAGCCTATGATGATTATGGTTGTGATCGTGATCGGCCTTCTAAGGACCAACCTCTCCGGCTTATATAGACACCAGAGAGGGCTAGGGTTTACACGGAGTCGGTTACAAGGAAGGAAATATATTATCCGGATCGCCAAGCTTGTCTTCCACGCAAAGGAGAGTCCCATCCGGACACGGGACAGAGTCTTGAGTCTTGTATCTTCACGCTCCAATAGTCCGGACGAAGTATAGAGTCCGGCTGTTCGGATACCCCCTAATCCAGGACTCCCTTAGTGAGGAATAAGGCTCGTCTTGTAGCTCAAGGCTGCACACAGGTTGAAGGAATTGGTTTCGATGAAACTTTTGCACCTGTTGCTAGACTTGAGGCTATTCACATATTGCTTGCTTATGCTAACCATCATAATATCATATTATATCAAATGGATGAAAAGTGCATTCCTCAATGGTAAGCTTGAGGAAGAAGTATATGTTGCTCAACCACCAGGTTTTGAAGATCCTAAGCATCCTGACAAAGTCTTCAGACTCAATAAGGCCCTCTATGGCCTCAAGCAGGCCCCTCGGGCGTGGTATGATACACTGAAGGAATTCCTCATGAAGAAAGGCTTCAAACCCGGTTCACTTGACCCAACTCTTTTCACCAAAACATATGATGATGAATTATTCGTGTGCCAAATATATGTTGATGATATTATCTTTGGCTGTACTAACCAATGTTACAGTGATGAATTTGCCTATATGATGAGTGAGGAATATCAAATGTCTATGATGGGAGAATTGAAATTCTTCTTAGATCTTCAAATTCGTCAACAACGCAATGGCATCTTCATATATCATGAGAAATACCTCAAGGATGTGCTGAGGAAATTCGGCATGCAAGATTGCAAAGGCGTCAAAATCCCTATGCCCACAAATGGCCATCTATGCACCGATGAAAATGCTAAAGACTTTGATCAAAATGTATACCGTTCCATGATTGGCTCTTTATTGTATCTATGTGCATCTAGGCCCGATATTATGCTTAGTGTTTGCATGTGTGCCCGTTTTCAAGCTAAATATCTTAGAATCTTCGAATGTTCTTTGAAAGGACACACATCCTATCACTTATGCAAAATTGATGACTTAGATGTGCAACACGCGAAGTAACGTTTTTCTTTAATCAATGAAGAGTAACCCATCTAAGTGTGAGGAAAATGAAGAATTCAATTCTCAGAGCCCTACGACAATTGTATGAGGTGTCTGAAATCATCATTCTTATACGGTGGGTCACACCACCAACAAAAGTTGAAAATCTTCAATTTGAGTTTTTCTTCATTTTTGCAAATTCTTCAATTTTCATATTCTTCAACTTTGCAAAGTCTTCAACACTTCTGACTGGTGTTTCTTCATTGCCTATATATATACATTTGAGTTTTTCATGTCCTCGGCAACATTCACTTATTGCTAATTCTTCCAAGTTTATTTTCTTCTAAGTGAATGTGATCAGACCCGTTCCCCCTCTATGCTAAACTCAACCCAGTATGTTCACAAATTCTTCATGTGCGTTCTATTTTGAAATCCGTTCAAAATCTTCACTATGTCCTTGTCAGCTAAAGAATTTGCGAACGAAACATTAAAATTTTCATATCGGAATTTTCGGCTTTTGCCGCTCAAACCATTCTGCATCCCATGACAAGATTAAACTACTCAGCCACGATCTCCACCTCTCTGTAAGTGGGTGACACGTGTCACTAGGATGGCAAGGGTCAGGGGCATGTTCGTCCAAGTTCTTCGGACGGACGGTTTTTCACCGTGCTATAAATACCCCCTCCCTTCCTCATACTTCATTTACTCCGCTCGACCTCACCTTGCTCGAGCTCTTAGACCTAGCGCCACCGCTACACTCCATTGTCGCCGGTGAGGAAGAGCTTCACTGCCTCAACCTCGTCGTCGTTGTACTCTCGTCGACCGCGGAAATCTTCACTCCACCGCCGCAATAGCTGACTCTCACAGTCGAGTTAGGGCGTGGGAGATATTAAAGGACAAACTTCTCTATCTCAACTCCCAGTTCATCGTGTTCTTCGTCCAGGGTAATTAAAATCTGATTTTACTACCCTTCTTTGATACTCATGATTTCTGTAAAATCTTCAAAAGGTGTTTATTCTTCAACTTCCCAATCCTTAAACACCTGGTTGCATCAGTACCTTGATTTGTTTATCTAAGCTATGTTCAAGATTCCTCAATTGTGTGGATTTTCAATCTATACAACTCTAGAACCTAAGTAAAGAACACTTAGTGAAATTCCTCAAGACTCCCATGGTCAAATTCCTCAAACTTGATACTTTTGAAAAATTTCTAAGAATGCATATGACCTCTCCAAATTCTTTGCACCTATACTCTATTCACAGGTACAAAAAATGTCTGCTCCTGAGTCACTAGGTTCTCATCAACTTAACTCATTTGCAGCGTTCCTTGAAGATAAATTGCATACTTCCTCAGAAACTTCAATTGTTCAAAATCCTCAAGTGAAGAAAATGGTTGATGGTAGAAGACCTCAGAAGGGAGGAAAGAGACCAGAGTCCAGCATTGCTTTTGAGATCCCTGATGACATATATGCTAGGTATTGTACTCCCAATGAGGAAATTCATGGCAAAGAAAACAAGAATCAGCGCAAAGTGTGCATACAGAGGATTGAGAGAAGATGGGCTAAGGAATAGAGGGAATGTTGTTATGTTACTCCCAAGTACATGAAGAAATTCGCTATTAACCCTCCATGTCCCATACCTCCATTGGCTCCAGGCCAAGAAGCTGACCCCTCAAGCATCAGGCACGGTGAGGACTTCCCCAAGGAATGGGCAAAACGGCAAGCCAAGTTGTCTAAAGTAGCAAAAGAAGCAGTGAAGAAATTCAATGAAGATTCTGCTACTGCTGCTGAGGCCTCTGCTAGCAAGATCAGCTGTGAAGCCAAGTTCCTCAACAGCAATGCCCTCGCGGCCAAGTTCTTCAATTCCGAAGCCCTCAAAGCAAATTCCTTAGGCAACCTCTTCAAGGGCAGCTCCAACCCCCTCTGTTGCCACGAAATCCTCAACTGCTGTTGCAAAGTCCTCAACACCTGTGCATCTTGCCACATGTCAAAGGACTGCGGGATTGTCAGTTGCTTCAGGAGCATCTTCTAGTTCCTCGGCTCCACCACAGTCCTCAAAAGGTCCATCCTTGTTGGAGAAAAGTCCACTGCTAGACGTGGATTGAGGCCAAGTCCACATAAGAAGCAAGTTGCTTTTCAAGTTCCGTCTGATGACGATGATGAAGCTGATGATGAAGAACTTGCTGAAATCATCAGAGACAGGCAAGAAAGGGCCGCTAGAGCCAAAGGCAGTGTTGTGCCTCTCATACTTGATCCGAAGAAGATCCTGGATTATATTGATCTATGGCACAAGGATCCCAACACTCCTCTACCTGACTTAAACCTCACTCCTGGTCAAAGTCATATGTTAATGGCATTCATCAATGAAGAAACATGGAAATTTGAAAAGGGGAGGCAAGTCAAGAAAGCTTAGTACAAGAAGGAGTGATTTCTGAAGAAAAATATTCTGAACATGTCTCTTGAAGAACTTGTATCTTTGCAAAAGGAGATCAAAGGCCTCGGTGATGAATTTGACACCTACTATGCAGACTGGCTAGGTGCCAAAGTCAGATTTGTCAAGCTAGCCAAGAACCTCAAACCAAATGTTGTAGCCCCATCGCAACAAGATATTCCTCAAGCTGAAGCATCTGCTCAGCCTACTGAAGAAAATGCTAGCACAATTGATGAAAATCGGGTTGTTGATGACACTGAGAGTTTCAGGGCTGCTAAAGAAATTCAAGCTCCTGAAGAAATTGCCAGGGCAACCACCAATGTTGCGCCTGAAGAACAACCCAGGCGAGCTGAAGCATATGCTGCGCCTGAAGAAACTAAGAATGCCAGGGGGACCGCATCAGTCGTGCCTGAAGAAACTGAACCAACTTCATTTGCTCCTCCTGCAAGGTCATCACAGATGAAGAATATTAACCTTCCTTCTGCATCATAAGTGAAGAAAACCAAAGCTACAGAGAAGGCAACTATGAAGAAAAGGAAAGCATCAACGACTGCAGAGTGTTTAGCTCCCAAGAAAGTGAGGACTTTGGCAAGTTCCTTCACTAACCCATTGATGCTGTTCCAATCTCTGTTGTGCCATCAAAGGAAATTGTCCCTTTTGGTGAAGAATATGTCATACCAGATGACACAGATGAAGAGAATCCTTCTGCTGCTTCTTCAGAGCAGTTGGATGAAGAAATTGAAGTGGATGATATCCCTTCAACCCCACTGGTATCATCGCCCATGCCTCAGTTCACTGCTGAAGAGGCGGACGCTGAAGAAATGAAAGAAGAAGAAGATGAGGATGTGGACATTAGGTCTACAACACCAGTTCTGAATGATGACTATTGGGAAACACTTCATCCCAATTCGCCATTGACCACTCCTCTGCATCAAATTCCTAAGTCCCCTGTGCAAACTAAAGAAATTCAAATGGGATCTGATGGACGTCAAATCAATTCGTTCCATTCCTGAAGAAGTTCTAGCTACATTAGCTGAAGAAACTGAAACTCAACACGCTGCCGAAGAACCTGAAGCATCAATTCCTCAGGCTGCAGCTCCAAATATTTTGAAGCAAGAGGTTGTGAAGTCTTCAGCTGTTAATCTTCAGCCCAAGCAACAAAATCCTCATGCTAAAAGACCGAAATTCAAAGCTGATGATTTCTTTGTCGAGCACCATTTCTTCATGGTTTTCAATCCTTATGACTCAGCAAGAATTCGACGCAAGCCGTTCTGGACTGCAAGTCAGATGAACTTCTATTCATCACTCTTATTTGATAAGGACAAGGTATTTGAGCACCGTCAAATTCCTCATGTGGATATGGAGTCTCTCTCGTGCTTCCAACCTGTCCTGAATGTTTTCATGACACTGGGCTTTTGAACTTCTGTGCTGACATCTGCGACTGGAATGAAGAGCTAATTCTTCAATTCTATGCCACACTACACCTCATTAGAAATGTGGTTGGTGTGAATTCACGGGTGTTGGATTGGATGACTGAGAACACGCACTACAAAGCCCTGGCCTCTGAATTGCTTCACGCCATTCCAGTCAGTCCTCCTTCTGAAGGCGCAAGGCTTATATATGAAGAACCTGAGCTTCCAAATCATATGATGCAAGTGATCATGAAGCCTTTGAAGGCAGGCCAAGCTCCAAGAACCACATTCGTCGTGAAGGAATTGGTATATGTGCCAAGGACAATCTACCGCATTCTGACCAGAACCCTCAGTCCAATCAAGGGCCACAACTCTAAAGAAGAGGTTGTTGACATCATGAAGAATCTACTGTTCAACATTATACATGGCATTCCCATCAACTACCATGATTTCTTCATGAGGACTTTGGCTAATGCTGCTCTGTCACCTTTTGAGTTGAAGCCTTATACTCCTTGGATCATGAAATTCATTAGAGCAAGGTCTTCAATTCATTACAAGGCAGATTGTCAGAATCATCGCAGCTATTTGCCTCCAATTGAAGTCCTCAAGCAGACCATTTCCTCATTTGATGAGAAAGGCAAAGCTATTTGTTATTGATGAAGGCACTCGTCATTGGATGGTCAGTTTCGCAAAGCTGCATCTTATTCCACCAATGATGACTCTGCAACTCAAGACTCTGCCGCAAAAGCTTCAAAGCCTATTCCTCAAGCCACTGTTCCACGAGTGATGACTGATCGTGAGCTTCTTCTAAGTCTTCATAAGAAGGTTGATCGCAATCATAAGTGGGTCAAGCGTCAATTTGGCTCAATTCTTCAAAACATGACTGTCGTGCAAAACTCTGTGAAAAGAATCACTACTACCTGCATGAAGTCTTTGAACGCACTTGGGCTATACTGTCTCATCTTTACAGTGTTGAAGATCTCAAGAAGATGGAATTTAAACAGGACTTTGACTGGTCTCAGCCTCCTTCGAAGAAATTTAAGAAGGTCAAAGTTCTTGAACTAGTTACAAGTTCATATTCTTCATCGCGCGAGACGGATGAAGCCGTAGACGTGAACGACATTGCGGCAGGCCCTACCTCAACGGACGCCCCCAACAACGTTGGCGCTCCTCCATCGACATCATGATGATATTCTTCAGAGGTGTTAGTCCTTATTTTTCGTCCATTTTGGTCATTTGATGACAAAAGGGGAAGAAATTTGAGTTAGTCTTCAAGGGAGTCTTATATATGGGCGTTTTTTTGTTAAGGTACAACTCTTGCTCTTCTAAGGTGTTTGCTCTGATGAGTTGTAAACTTAAATCCTATGGTCCGCTAACTCTTTTGAACTGTTTTCTACATGCTTATTTCCTCAAGTACCTTAATGCACGCATGCTAAGTTTTGTCAGTCACCATATTTCATCATGCATTTCAAATTCCTCATATTTCATGTCAAATGCGTGTATGAACTACAATAAATAGGGGGAGATCTCCATGATATTACTCTACAATGTGCATTTGCTATTCAAAGCAAATTCCTCAAATATGCACATCTTCAGGGGGAGTTCTTCTATATCTTGCAACCAAATTCCTCAATAATAGTATTTACACTTCATATGTTTATCCCCATTGAAAACTTAACCTATTTGTCATCAATCACCAAAAAGGGGGAGATTGTAAGTGCATCCAGTGCCCCTTAGTAATTTTGGTGTATTGAAGACTTATAGGTTAAGGGACTAATGTGTTTGTGAGTGTACACAAGTTCTATAAGTCTATGAGGAGTTTAATATTTACGATGAAATTCGACCCCTAAAAATGAATGTCTTCAGTTGAAAACTTTGGTTTTCTTGAAGACTTTGAAACTGAGGAAATTGGTGTGACCTTGAAGACTTTGATATTGATGCGAGGATTATGAAGCGTGAAGACTTTTGTTTTTGTAGTTTCATTTTTTCTTTCTTGAGTCATAGGAAACACCGTATTGTTAAAGGGGTCGAGATAAAACTAAGGAAAGTTTCCAAATGATGCTCATCTCAAATCCTACACCGACCCAATCCTTTCGAGTGAAGCCATTGGAAATCTCATACAGTTCAATCAATTTCTTCAATGACAGAGACGAAGATCTTCTGGTCTCTGAGGAATTTATTCTGACTGGGGAGTAAAGAATTCGCCAGTGCGGATTGCCTACAAGTGAGGAACATGATAGCCCTGAGGAATTTTAGAGCTTAAATTTTTGACCGTTGTTGTGCTACGCGCCAGCTGTCCCAAAATGTCCTACCCACCTAACGGTCATATCATTGACGGACATTTATGTCTTATCATGTTGGGCTACTTCTAGGCTATAAATACCGCCCCCTACAACCACTAGCTGGTTGGCTGCTCTGAGAGAAACTGACACTTGCCATTGAGAGCATCCCATCCTCCGAGGACTTTGAGCGAAAATCATCAATGAGGAAAAACCCAAAACCCCAACACCTAAAACCCAAAGTGATTGAGCATCACCGAAGAAATTGTTCCTGTGTGGAACCAATGCTTGTTACCATTGAGGACTATGCATCCTTCAGATGGTTAGACGTCATGGTCTAGAGCATCCAAGAGGAATTGTGGATCGCCGAGTGGCCGAGTCTGTGAAGGTTTGGAAGTCACATGAAGACTTACCATGAATGATTGGGCGAGGCCTGTTGAAAGATCGTGGATGTCGCCTAGAGGGGGGGTGAATAGGCGCTTTAAAATAATTACGGTTGAGGCTTGAACAAATGCGGAATAAACCTAGCGGTTAATTTGTCAAGCACAAAACCTACAACAACTAGCTCACCTATGTGCACCAACAACTTATGCTAAGCAAGAAAAACTACTTAGGTGATAGCAAGATATATGACAAGAAACAATATGGCTATCACAAAGTAAAGTGCATAAGTAAAGGGCTCGGGTAAGAGATAACCGAGGCACGCGGAGACGATGATGTATTCCGAAGTTCACACCCTTGCGGATGCTAATCTCCATTTGGAGCGGTGTGGAGGCACAATGCTCCCCAAGAAGCCACTAGGGCCACCGTAATCTCCTCACGCCCTCGCACAATGCAAGATGCCATGATTCCACTAAGGGACCCTTGAGGGCGGTCACCGAACCCATACAAATGGCAACCCTTGGGGGCGGTCACCGAACCCGTACACTTTGGCAACCCTTGGGGGCGGTCACTGGTACCCGTCAAATTGCTCGGGGTGATCTCCACAACCTAATTGGAGACCCCGACGCTTGCCCGGAGCTTTACACCACAATGATTGAGCTCCGAACACCACCAACCATCTAGGGCGCCCAAGCACCCAAGAGGAACAAGCTCAAGGGTACCAAGCACCCAAGAGTAATAAGCTTCTCAACTTGTAACTTCCATGTATCACCGTGGAGAAGTCAAACCGATGCACCAAATGCAATGGCAAGGGCACACGGAGTGCCCAAGTCCTTCTCTCTCAAATCCCACCGAAGCAACTAATGCTAGGGAGGAAAATGAGAGGAAGAACAAGAAGGAGAACACCAAGAACTCCAAGAACTAGATCCAAGGGGTTCCCCTCACATAGAGGAGAAAGTGATTGGTGGAAATGTGGATCTAGATCTCCTCTCTCTTTTCCCTCAAAAACTAGCAAGAATCCATGGAGGGATTGAGAGTTAGCAAGCTCGAAGAAGGTCAACAATGGGGGAAGAACACGAGCTCAAAGGATAAGGTTCAATGGGGAAGAAGACCCCCTTTTATAGGTGGGGAAAAATCCAACCTTTATGCTCATAGCCCGCACCGAGCGGTAGTACCGCTTGACATCATGGTACTACCGCTAGGGGTAGCGGTACTACTGCTAAGGGTAGCGGTACTACTGCTTGCGAGCGGTACTAAAAAATTACATCCGTGCCTATCACCGCTGGACTTGTGACGAGTTTTTGGTCCCGTGCGGAAGTAGCCACGGAAGTAGGCGCGGTAGTACTTCTCCAAGCAGTAGTACCGCTCCCAAGGGCGGTAGTAAAAAATTACTTCCGCTCCTACCCGCGGTAGTACCGCTACAGCCTTTTCAGAACACCCAAACTACCACAACTTCTGCATTCGGACTCCGAATTCGACGAAACCAAGTTTGTTGGAAAGCTGGCGACAAGGGCTAACACAATCTTGATAGAAATACCAATAATAAGCAAATGAGAAAAGGCCCAAAAGAAAATGGTGAGAACCCTTCCTCGGAAAAGACCGGTAAAACCTCCAACACTGAAAACATCATAGAAGACGCATGCAAACTCCGTTTTCGATGAACTCAAACTTGTCATCAAGATGACCATAAGCTCTAAGACTCACAAAGAGAACCAAACAAGAACCAAGAAACATGATGCAAGGATGCAATGGTTTGAGCTCTCGACGAATGATATTATCAAGCTACTCACTTGAGAGCCCCCCTTGATTGTACGACTATCGATCCTATAACCCGGTCTCCCAACTACCACCATGAGACCAGTAAAATAGAAAACCTATCAAGGGCAAACCTTTGCCTTGCACATGATCCACTTGATCTAGATGATGACGATCTTGTCCTCCGCAAGATGGACCACCTTTCTTGATTGCGTTGGGTCGATGGAGACTAGATGATTGCTCCCTCATACTCCACTATGGGTGAGCCACTCTTCGGCACATCTTCATAAGTCCATTGACACCACAATGGATGGCAAGCTTCAAGCACTTGATCTCTTTGTGATGCTACACTTGAACTTGCACATGACAATCTTGATGACGATCACTACTTGATGTCATCCTTTCCATGGGTTGTATGATATCTTCCTCTTGACGCAAGCCCATGGACATGTACCTAACCCCACATAAAACTCTCACATAGACCATGGGTTAGTACACAAAGTGCAATGGACAATGCTTACCATACCATGGAATCACTTGATCCCTCTCGGTACATCTTTTACGCTTTGTGAGTTGATCAACTTGATTCACTCTTGACTTAGTCTTGATCAACCTTGAATCTTTCCAAATCTCTTAGTTTGGATGATGTCTTGAAGGTAAACATGAATGATCACACAATCTTCTTCTTCAAGACATGCTTGCAATAAGCTCAACACTCACATGACCAATCTTTGGATAATTCCTTAATAGCACCTTGGTCAACACATAAACTCCTTGAAACCAACACATGGACTTCAAGAAATGCCTATGGACAAATCCTTCAAATATAACTCAATGCAACCATTAGTCCATAAAGAATGTCATCAATTACCAAAACCACACATGGGGGCACCGCATGTCCTTTCAATCTCCCCCATTTTGGTAATTGATGACAATCACTTTCAAAAGAGTTTATATAAGGAATTATGCATCACCATGCAATGCAACAACCAATAATGCATGCGTATGAAATGCAAATGCTTAGGAACAAAACCAAAGCAAGGAGAAAACTCTGAAGACTTCTCCACAAAACTCTCTGAAACTTCTCCCCCATTGGCATCGATTGCCAAAATGAGCGAAAAGCTAAGAAGACCAATATAAAAGGTGTTCCTCCAAAAGTTGTGTATTTCTCAACAAGAGAGTGGAATTCCATACACATATCAAACTGTCAGTACTTGGAGGAAGACAAACTATATTGAGGCCCAAAGATTGCAACAGAAAGATATGCCACAAAGACATAACAAAGAGAGACACAAGCAATCAAAAGATACCAATTGAAGCAAGCAATCAAAGGATATCAATTGAAACAACTAGACCAAACATCCTACGAGCCACATGAATAAAGGATATTATGATATGGGGAAAGGAGTGTTCTAAAGAAACTAGAGAAGCTCCCCGTGATTTGTGCACACATAAGAATATTTGTATTTGGATACAAAGTGCACAAAATAGGATCATAGCTCCCCCAAAATCAATAGAAACTTACAACAAGTGCAAGTGAGCATATAGGAAACAAAGCCTAGTACTTGCAACAAACACATGGTTGAGCAACAAGTTAAAGAGGCAACTTAAGAATGGGCTCAACCAAAATGATGTGTGTGAGTCAAGGCAATGCACTTGAGAAGACTAATGTACGGATGAGCATTAAGCATCAATAAAGTCTTGAAAGAAAGAGGCACGCGGTGCAAGGCCTATCATTCCCACACACAACTAGCAAATGGGTTCACAAGCTTACTAATAAGCATATAAAGAACATATACTTGTGACAACCCGTGGTGAAGGTAGAATATGAAAGCCTTATCAAGACGAGGGATACCAATTAAGATGGAAAAAGCCTCGTAAAGATAAGCATGAGGAAAATAATCTTCACCACACAAGAGTGCATCAAGATGCAACGATAGAGGACACGCACTCAAGGCAAAAGCTTTCACGGAGCCACCAAAGAAATAACATAAGAAATACAAGGTGGACGTGAAAGAAAGGATATCAACTAGAGATGTAATTTCTCTCAAGTGTATAAGGTTCTATGTAGACAAAATCATGATGATATATATATCTACAAAGAAGAATGTACACCCGAAATAGTTACAACACGAAGGAACAAGATATCCACAAGGAAGTCATAAATATACCAATAAGATATTTGCTTGAAAGCATAGCACTTGGCTAGATATGGTCTTATTGTATATAAATGAAGTCCAAACACACATCCATCAAGGGCATCATAACTAGCAACAGAGATCATCGTTGGGATGCTTTGAGAAAGGAAACAAGTATCACAAGATATGAAATGAATACCATGCCAAGATACAACCTACACAATGTTGAATGCAAGAGGGGAAAGCATGAATAGATACTTGTTACCGAGATATCATTGGAAGGATGTAGTAGATACCAATTGAAGGTAGATAGTAGTTCACTGATCATCCTAGCTTGACACCAATATGCACATGGTGACAACACCTTCCTTGTGAGTGAGCCGAGCATCCAATGCATCTCCAAATGTTCCTAGAAGAACAACACAAACTAAACGGTACCCAAACTCATCGGGACCAAATAGTTAGAAACACCAATACATAGGACAAACTCCACATAAATATGTGCATATAGATATGAAAATGAATTTCATGCACATCTCATCCAAATTGAGAGTAGGTGGAGTTTCCCCTATATATTGAGTCAAAGAAAGAAAGCATGCCAAATGAAATACATGAAGTAAACATGCATGCTCAAGACTTTCAAAACCCGAAACCAAAAGACAAAGAAATGCCAAGTGAAAAGGATACCAAATGGAGAAATCATCACTTGGAAGATATCATTAAAGATACATCAAGGAATGAGATATCCATTGATACACACTAAACTAAAGATGTCAAACTCCCAAAGAGAGGATGGTTCCAAATATACCAAGCTCTCAACAAAGTTTCATGATGGCACAAAGTACCAAAAAGAAATGGCTTGCCTTCCACCAAAACACACTTGATAAGGATCACAAGAAGAGTGAAGAAAATATAATAGCTCCCCCCATGAGTTGTGCATTATATAGGATTTGTATTTGAATACAAAATGCACAAGGTGGGATCACTGCTTTCACTATATCTAGAAAACACTAGACAAGAACTAGAAATAAACAAGATCCACAAGTGGTATGGAAGACAACGGGAGTTGACACAATCCTTGGCAAGAGAAAAGGCAAGTAAAACAAAAGCCAATGTAAAGATGATCAATAAATTCTACCACACATAAATGACTACCAATTGTCAAAAGACAAGAAGTGGATGGAAAGAATTCCCGGTGGTAGATAGCAAGGATATCCAACATCATCTTCACACCACACACAAGCAAATTGCAACTTGTAGAGCTAACATGCCACCTAGGAACAAGATAATCTACAATATCAACACTAGGTGACAACATCTCAAATGTACACATTTTCTAGGCTAGTAATATACATAGCATATTACTCCCCCATAATGTGATACCAATGAAGAAAACTTAACAAGAGGCAATAAGAGGATCCAACACGAGATAATCAATGGAATTTTTAGAATTTGAATTTCTCATGAGAGATATACCACCTAGCGACTAGATAATCTTGAAATATCAATACTAGATGGTATTAGTCATGTGCACACATTTATAGGATTGTGAGCTGCACAAAGCACACCACTCCCCCATAATGGATATTCCATTAATCTCTCACAAGAGCCAACTAAGAAATAAACAAGATGCACTAAGGCTCAATGAACGACACACAAGTACATGATGTGTAAACCAACATACACAACGGCAATTTGGAGACACATCATATACAAACACATGCAAGGAACAAAACCAAATCATGCAAAGGGGCAAGTAACTTTCAATGTAACCAATTTAAGTACAAGTTACCGCAAGGAGGCATATTGGATATTAGATAGAAACTTGACAACCCAATTGACTTGGCTTGAGACAACAAGAAAGATGAAGTCCCCTTAATTCTTCATAATGTAGCCAAGTCTCCAATGCCCTCCAACAACACCTATTGATCAAGTTTGAGCTTGTTGGTCCCCAACCAAGTTGGGTCCTAAGAGGTTAGTCACAATAGGCTTGGCAACCCAAATGGTTCTTTTCTTGACACCACTTTGAGTACCAACAAACTTGGCAAACACATTGCCAACCTTATCCTTCCCAAGAGAATAGATATCATCAATAATAATTGGGTTGGATAAGTTACCACTAGTGCATGAAGAAGCGAGGTGACCTTTCTCATGACATAAGTAGCAACGTCTACTCTTCATTTTCTTCTCACTTGATTTCTCAACAAGAGAGGCATTAACTTGAGTCTTCTTGGGAAGTGGCCTTTCTTCAACTTGAGGTTGAGCATGAGATTGAACTTGTGGCCTCTTCCCTTGTTGCTTGTTACCAATGGCATTCTTCTTCAATGGGGAATATCTAACATGATGCCCTTCAATTTTGCACTTGAAGCAAATAATCTTGGCCGAATTCTTGACTTGTTTTTGGCCCTTCTTCTTGTTGCTCTTGGACTTCTTCTTCTTCTTATTGGAGTTGAATCCAAGTCCACCTTTGTCATTGGGGGATTTTTGCACACTCAAGATATTGTTGAGTGTGGATTTCCCTTCATGACTCTTTTCCAAGTCTTTCTTCAAAGAAGTGACTTGGGCCTTGAGCTCTTTGATTTCCTCTACATGGTTAGTCTCAACACAAGTACTAGAGGAAGTATAAGCTTCATCGTTAGAGTAACAAGGCAAGGAAAGCAATTCATCACAAGATGTACCAACATTGTGAGTAGATGAATTACAAGGACTAGCACATGGCAATATAGTATTTTGACTAGAAGTGGTGCTAGTATCAACATGAGGCTCACTAGATGTTACCTTAGCAATCATGGCCTCATGAGCTATCTTTAGCACATTATGGGATACTAGAAGATCGTCGTGAGAGCTTGAGAGCTTTTCATGGCTTTCTTCCAATTTCCCATAATTGCTAGATAGCAACTCAAGTTGAGCCCGTAGCTCAACACTCTCCTTCAAAATGGATGCTTCACAAGTAATAGAATTAGTAGCACAAGCATCATCATTAACAACAAGAGGAGAAGGCAACTTGGCAAGCTCTTTTAAATAAGAAGCTTCAAGTTGAGCATGAGACTCGGTGAGTTTGATGAGCTCACCCTTGATGACCCTTGAGCCATTTTCGAGGTGCTCAAAATCCTCAAGGAGTCTAGCATGAGCAACTTCAAGCTTAGCATTTTTAGTTTCAAAAACATTGGCCACCTCAAGAGCTCTATCAGTAGATTCCTTCACTCTAGACAATTCTAGAGCAAAAGTCTCCTCAAGAGATTCCTTGGTGGTTTGTTCAAGTTCAAGAGCTTGAGAGAGGTCCGCAATCTCATTAGTGTAATCACGCCCATGACCTTCCATTTTATCAATGGTGACCTCATGCTCCTCAAGACGAGATTCCAACTCATCAATATATTTCTTGCTCTCAATAGCAATGGACATAATTTCCATGAAGTTGGAACGAGCAATTTTATTTTTATGAAGAGCTTTAAAAACCATTTCCCCCTTAATTTTTAAGGAGGCAACATTATCATTCTCTTCATCATTATCCTCATCATCATTAGCATCAACATCATCATCAAGAGACATATTGGGGTACAAAGTAGGAGATACCTTTGACGCCTTAGCCATAAGGCAAAACACAATAGATGATGATGTAGGATCCCTTGAGGCACCATTAAACACCACATCTTGTTCCATGGAGTGTTTGGTTTCCTCTACATTGTTAGCACAACAATTCGAGGAAATAGATGCATTTTTATCATGGCAACAAAACATAGCAAGCATATCATCATGATATTTAGTCAAGCAATTTCTACATGATATGCAAGGACTATCAACACAAACATGTGAAACATTTGGAGTGCTCGAAGTGTTAAAGCCCAAAGAGGGAGCATTGCAATAATATAGTGATGAAGGATCATCCACAATAAGCATACTATCATCATTGCAATGACCAACACTACTCACCATATCATTACCTTGTGGCAAACCACATGTAGGTGAAGTAGAAGAAGTTGAGAAGACTATATGACCGGAGGTGGAGGGAGAACAACTATCCCCACAAATCTTGGACACACCATATTTATCTTGAAGCTTTGTCCATAACTCATGAGCATCCCAGAACGGCATGAGTTGAAATATAACTACATTGCTTGAAGCATCGAAAAGCACATTAGAGGCTTGAGCATTGAGATAAGAGTTTTTCTCATCCTCTAAAGATAATCTTTGGGGATCCTTTGGAGGAGAAAAACCCATATCTACAATTCGCTCTAAATTTGGGTCCATGACCCTAAAGAGATTAAGCATGCGAATTATCCAAACATCAAAATTTGTGCCATCGAAACTAAGAGTGTTAGAGAATCCTAATCCTCTAGTCGGCATCTTTACTCTCTAGGCGGTTAAGCCCAACAAAGAGAGACGAGGCTCTGATACCAATTGAAAGATCGTGGATGTTGCCTAGAGGGGGGGGGGGTGAATAGGCGCTTTAAAATATACGGTTGAGGCTTGAACAAATGCGGAATAAACCTAGCGGTTAATTTGTCAAGCACAAAACCTACAACAACTAGGCTCACCTATGTGCACCAACAACTTATGCTAAGCAAGAAAAACTACTTAGGTGATAGCAAGATATATGACAAGAAACAATATGGCTATCACAAAGTAAAGTGCATAAGTAAAGGGCTCGGGTAAGAGATAAGCGAGGCACGCGGAGACGATGATGTATTCTGAAGTTCACACCCTTGCGGATGCTAATCTCTGTTTGGAGCAGTGTGGAGGCACAATGCTCCCCAAGAAGCCACTAGGGCCACCGTAATCTCCTCACGCCCTCGCACAATGCAAGATGCCGTGATTCCACTAAGGGACCCTTGAGGGCGGTCACCGAACCCGTACAAATGGCAACCCTTGGGGGCGGTCACCGGTACCCGTTAAATTGCTCGGGGCGATCTCCACAACCTAATTGGAGACCCCGACGCTTGCCCGGAGCTTTACACCACAATGATTGAGCTCCGAACACCACCAACCGTCTAGGGCGCCCAAGCACCCAAGAGGAACAAGCTCAAGGGTACCAAGCACCCAAGAGTAATAAGCTTCTCAACTTGTAACTTCCATGTATCACCGTGAAGAACTCAAAATGATGCACCAAATGCAATGGCAAGGGCACACGGAGTGCCCAAGTCCTTCTCTCTCAAATCCCACCGAAGCAACTAATGCTAGGGAGGAAAATGAGAGGAAGAACAAGAAGGAGAACACCAAGAACTCCAAGAACTAGATCCAAGGGGTTCCCCTCACATAGAGGAGAAAGTGATTGGTGGAAATGTGGATCTAGATCTCCTCTCTCTTTTCCCTCAAAAACTAGCAAGAATCCATGGAGGGATTGAGAGTTAGCAAGCTCGAAGAAGGTCAACAATGGGGGAAGAACACGAGCTCAAAGGATAAGGTTCAATGGGGAAGAAGACCCCCTTTTATAGATGGGGAAAAATCCAACCTTTATGCTCATAGCCCGCACCGAGCGGTAGTACCACTTGACATCACGGTACTACCGCTAGGGGTATCGGTACTACTGCTAAGGGTAGCGGTACTACTGCTTGCGAGCGGTACTAAAAAATTACATCCGTGCCTACCACCGCTGGACTTGTGACGAGTTTTTGGTCCCGTGCGGAAGTAGCCACGGAAGTAGGCGCGGTAGTACTGCTCCAAGCGGTAGTACCGCTCCCAAGGGCGGTAGTAAAAAATTACTTCCGCTCCTACCCGCGGTAGTACCGCTACAGCCTTTTCAGAACACCAAAACTACCATAACTTCTGCATTCGGACTCCGAATTCGACGAAACCAAGTTTGTTGGAAAGCTGGCGACAAGGGCTAAAACAATCTTGATAGAAATACCAATGATAAGCAAATGAGAAAAGGCCCAAAAGAAAATGGTGAGAACCCTTCCTCGGAAAAGACCGGTAAAACCTCCAACACCGAAAACATCATAGAAGACGCATGCAAACTCCGTTTTCGATGAACTCAAGCTTGTCATCAAGATGACCATAAGCTCTAAGACTCACAAAGAGAACCAAACAAGAACCAAGAAACATGATGCAAGGATGCAATGGTTTGAGCTCTCGACGAACGATATGATCAAGCTACTCACTTGAGAGCCCCCCTTGATAGTACGGCTATCGATCCTATAACCGAGTCTCCCAACTACCACCATGAGACCAGTAAAATAGAAAACCTATCAAGGGCAAACCTTTGCCTTGCACATGATCCACTTGAGCTAGATGATGACGATCTTGTCCTCCGCAAGATGGATCACCTTTCTTGATTGCGTTGGGTCGATGGAGACTAGATGATTGCTCCCTCATACTCCATTATGGGTGAGCCACTCTTCGGCACATCTTCACAAGTCCATTGACACCACAATGGATGGCAAGCTTCAAGCACTTGATATCTTCGTGATGCTACACTTGAACTTGCACATGACAATCTTGATGAGGATCACTAATTGATGTCATCCTTTCCATGGGTTGTATTATATCTTCCTCTTGACGCAAGCCCATGGACATGTACCTAACCCCACATAGAACTCTCACATAGACCATGGGTTAGTACACAAAGTGAAATGGACAATGCTTACCATACCATGGGATCACTTGATCCCTCTCGGTACATCTTTTACGCTTTGTGAGTTGATCAACTTGATTCACTCTTGACTTAGTCTTGATCAACCTTGAATCTTTCCAAATCTCTTAGTTTGGATGATGTCTTGAAGGTAAACATGAATGATCACACAATCTTCTTCTTCAAGACATGCTTGCAATAAGCTCAACACTCACATGACCAATCTTTGGATAATTCCTTAATGGCACCTTGGTCAACACATAAACTCCTTGAAACCAACACATGGACTTCAAGAAATGCCTATGGACAAATCCTTCAAATATAACTCAATGCAACCATTAGTCCATAAAGAATGTCATCAATTACCAAAACCACACATGGGGGCACCACATGTCCTTTCACCGGTGTGCCTTTAGCTCAAGGAGAATACGGTGAGGAATGTGTGTCCTCAGGTTTAAATACCTAGTCGCTCCAACCAAACGTACAACTGCCACAACAGTTGGAACTGATCTACCAAATCATCGTCTTCATCAAGCTACTGGTTCTATTTTCTCAACCCTTTCATTTCCTCATTCATGTGTTAACTTGATTGTTACTGTTTGATGACTTTGACTAAAGACTTTCTCAATTTTCTTCAATCCTAATTCTTCAGTCACTTTGTCTTCAGCCGGCTTATCCTGTTTTTCACGCTACATGTGCTCTGTATGTTTCATTTCATCATGATGACTATGCTACGGCTTTGTTATGCATGTACCTGATTACTTATTCCGCTGCTAGTAGTTCGTTGCTTAGGAAATTCCTCACTTTGAATTTCCACGGTGACGAATTTGTAAAAATCACCTATTCACCCCCTCTAGTCGATATAACGCACTTTCAGGGGTCGCCCCACTGCTCTGGCGTCCAGAGGGCACGGTGCTTGTGCACCTCCTCCGTGTGCGTCCACGGTGACCGCGGCACCAGGATGCGGCACGGGTCAAGGTGCCAGCCGTGGGGGAGCGATGGCTGGTGGTAATACCAATGCCAATGCTTGCGGTGCACCGGGATGTAAAACCGGTCCCGTGGTCGGCGCCTCCTCGCCGCACGTGGCTCCAACTCGGAGGCACGCGGCAGTGGTGGTGGCGGCGACATGCAGGACGAGCCTGCGCCTACATCGAGCTTGCCCCCTGCCCTTGCCGAAGAAACCCATGGCAACATAGTGTTTTGCTGTCGCCGAGAAGGAGCGAGTGTGGCCATATGTGAACGCGGAGAAGTGGATGAGGCCCCCTCCTCCCACACGCTTGCATTAAAAAGGACGTAAACTTGGAACTTCGAGATGCTGTCGTGTGGGCCCGAGTTAGGTGATGCATTGACTACGACCACGGTAGTGGTTGGGTGGCTGACAGATGGGGCCAGGGGGGCACCGAGCGAAAGCACGGTATGTCTATTTTATGTCATGTGGACATAAATTAGATGCAAATATGGGCCAATAATACGTCCAGACAGACAACTAGCGCACTAGTTTCCGGTTTGAATTGACGGCGTTGGGTCGATGTTGACACGCGCCCGCGTTGGAGTTGCTCTAAGAGCATCTCCAACAGCCACGCTAAACTAGCGCCGCGCCGCAAATTAGGCCATTTTAGCGCGCGCGCAACGCGGCGAGTCGCTCCAGCGGGCGCGCAAAAACGGCGCGCGCTATAACGGTTTGGGCGCGCGATTGAAAACACTTACCCGTGCGGCGTATTTCGGGCGCCAGCTACAGCACGCGGCACACTCGAGCGCTCGCGCCGCACTCTCTCCTCTCCTCGTCCTACGCCCCGCGCGCGTCGGCGCCGGCGCCCTGCCACCCACCCATGGACGCGCACACCGGCGCCCCGCTCACCCTGCTGTACAGCCGCGACCCCCCCCCCCCCCGCCGCCGCCGCCGGAAACCCTAGCGCGGGAAGCGCTGGCGTCGCCACCGCCGGAGCTCCGCCGAGCGTCGGCCTCGCGCGCAGCCTCTTCTTGCCGCCGCGGATGACCACGGCGCCGGGTGGCGTCGCGCCGGCGCCGTCCCGTGTCGCCGCTGCACTGTCGAAGAAGGTCCCCAATGCAGCGCGGACGAAGAAGGGCAAAACATCCGCGAAGAAAAACAAGGCGGCGGACGGCTCCGGCACCACGAAGGCGAGGGGAAAGAAGCTTGCAGGGCGTTCGACGGCCGCGGCGGCTACCGAAGCGCCGGCGAGCTCACTCGTTGAGCCGGCCGCCGACGCGCACCATGTGTTCGACGAAATGCCCCCAAGGTGAAATTTTTTCCAACTTTTCTTTTCTTCTTATTTTTTCAATGCATCATCATCACATATAGATAGCTTATTTGCATTGTTCAAAAAACTTTGTAGTCTCAATGATGATGCATACATGTCCACTATGGGTGTTGGGTCGAACAATTCGCATTGGTCTCAAACCAATGACATCCATTTTGAAGACCATGAGTTTGAGGTGGACGAGGAGGGTGAGGGAATTGTCGAGGCGCCGAAAGGAAGAGCGGGCAATTACTCCACCACCGATGACAAGTTACTATGCTATACTTATTTGCAAGTGTCGAGGGATCCATCCATTGGAGGTGATCAAAGTAGAGACGCGTATTGAGGGCGAATGAAAGAACACTTTGATGCTCACAACGTTAGTGGAATTGACCGCTCCGAGAGATCACTTCGGTCCCGATGGTCGACAATCAACTCGGATTGTCAAAAGTGGGCGACCGCACAAAAGTCAGTGGACAAGATTAACCCAAGTGGCACAAATGAGGATGATCGAGTAAGTGGCATCTCATATATGTTCATCATACTTGTTTTTGGTGACCGAAGTGCTAACTTGTTTTGTTTTTCTTGTAGTACAACATTGCACAAAACTTGTTCAAAGAAGAGACAAGGACAACCAAAAAGGGGAAGATCAAGAAAGGCAGGATCTTTACCTTGCCTCATTGCTATGAAGTGTTAAAGGATGATGAGAAATGGAAGAAGCGTGATGGTTTGGAGGATTTGCATTTGAGCAACAAACGGAAGCGAGCAATTGAGATGAATGATGATGAGGAGGAGGATGATGCATCAAGTGATGACGGCAAGAGAAGCCCCACACCCAACTCGGTTTCATACTCGAAGCCAAAACAACCGGATGGGTGCAAGAAAGACAAAACCGAAAAGAAGAAGAGGAAAGGAGATGATGAGCTCAAAAATGTTATGGAAGCTATTGTGAAGGCAAGGGTCGAAGCCAATAAGGTGAGGAAAATGGCAAGGAACCAAGATGCCGTGGCCGAGGAGAGGAGGTTGGCGGCCGAGGAGAGAAGGGTGGCGGCCGAGGAGAGAAATGTGGCTTTGGAGGAGAGGGAAGTGAGCAATGAGCGAGCTAAGTTGTTGGAATGGGAGAAACACTTGTTCTTCTCGGACACATCTAACCTCAATGCGGCGCAAAAGGAGTATGTCAACCTTGCCCAACAAGAAGTCTTGATCCAAAAAAGAGCCATGGTTCGTGCAATAGGTGGCGGTGGCCTCGGCGCCATGGGAGGCATGGGTGGCTTCGGAGCCATGGGAGGCATGGGTGCACCTCCGGCTGCAATGGGAGGCATGTGTGCACCTCCGACCGCAATGTGAGGCATGGGTGCAACTCCGGCCGCCATGAGATGCATGGGTGCACCTCCGGCCGCCATGAGAGGCATGGGTGGCTTTGGAGCACCCTCCGACGCTATGGCCGCCATGGGAGGCATGAGTTTTGCTTCTCTCATGGAAGGCATGGGTGCACCTCCGACCGCCATGGGTGGAATGTCTTTCGATGTGCCTTCTCACACACATTCCCATGAAGATGCCGTTGAAGATCTTGCCAACACCGTCGGAGCTTCACGTGATGCGGTTCGTGATGATGAGAGGGAGGAAGATTCATCTTCGGAGGGAAAGAGTCGTCTTCGAAAGATGAGGACGAAGACGAGAAAGAGGAAGATTGATGTGTCTTTCATGTCTTGAACTTTAGTTTGCATTTGAACTTGGTTGGATGAACTTGTGGGCATGAACTTTTATTCATCAACTTGTTTGTGTCAAATTTCACATGTTCATTGCATTTTGATGAATGTTTCAAACTCATTTTTGTGTCCAAAATATCATATATGCAAAATGTTCGACAAGTCGCGTGCTGTATTTTTGCGCTCTGCTGGAGCGGCGCGCGCGCTGCATTATAGCGCGGCTGCTGGAACCAGCACAGACGGACGCGCAAAACCAGCCACAGCGCGCGCGGCGCTTTAGCGCGGCTGTTGGAGATGCTCTAATAACCCTAATCCGAAGTCCGAACATGGCCCTCGCCGTCCCTTGCCAACTTGTCGAATGCGCGTGGCGGGCTGGATTTCCGCGTTCTGTACCCATGTGACCTCCTCCTCCCTTCCTGCCTCACCCCCCCCACCCCCCCCCCCCCCCGCCGCGCCGCTCTCTCTCTCTCTGTCCTCTCTCTCCCCAAAAAAGCCCCTCACCAATACGGGCGAGACGGGACGAATTGGGGACCGCGCCTCTATAGCGGATCGGCGCGGCGGTGGTGGCAGGGCAGGGGGATGTCCACGCGGTCGAGGTCGGTGCAGGGCTCCGTGGGTGGCGGCGGCAGCACGGCTGGGGGCTCGGCCGTGCCGCTCGCCGTGCTGCTGCGGCGGGAGGTGGTCAGCGAGAGGACCGCCGCCGAGCGCCCGGAGCTCCAGCACGGCCTCTTCAGCCAGGCCAAGAAGGGCGAGGATTTTGTCTTCCTCAAGCCCGACTGCGAGCGTCTCCCCGGCTTCCCGTCATCCTCCTTCTCTGCCTTCGGCGTAAGCGCCCCACACCCTTAAAATCGCATTTCGCGCGTGCCCGATCTGGCAGTGCCGTGCGTCACGTGGATACGTTACGTTGGTGCTCAATAATTCTAAGTTCACGTGGATCGGGTTGGATGCGTGCGTGCGTGAATTGTGAGGCTTGCTCGATTTGTTTATGCTCGGTTGTTGGACAATTCTGGATTCTGGAATTCGTTGGAGGAAGCTCTGAATTCGTTTGGAGATTGGGATGCTGACTCTATATATGGTTTATGTGTACATAACAGATACTCCCTCTGTTCACTCATTTTGCTTACAATCGTATTTGTTTTTTAGAGATTTCAAATGGACTACCACGTACGGATGTATATAGACATATTTAGAGTGTATATTCACTCATTTTGCTCCGTATGTAGTCACTTGTTGAAATCTTTAGAAAGACAAATATTTAGGAACGGAGGGAGTACTAGTTTCACAATGAAATTAAGGTTAATTTATCGTCAACAATGAATGAATGCATGTGTCCAATTGAATTATGCAATGCTGGACTTGCTGGCTATAGCACAAAGTATCTTTTTTTTTTGAAAAAATAGCACAAAGTATCTTAATTTGCTGTAGTTCCACATTTTAGACTTTTTTGAAGAAATTTTGGAGGCAATAATTTTGATGAATAATCAACTAGAAGCAATTGTCAGAGCCTCTCAGCGTGGTGGTTTTATTGCAGCTGTTTGATGGGCACAATGGGAATGGAGCCGCTATTTATACTAAGGAGAATCTCTTGAACAACATCTTGGGTGCAGTCCCTGCTGATCTCAACAGGGAGGACTGGCTTGCTGCGCTTCCAAGGGCGATGGTTGCAGCATTTGTCAAAACCGATAAAGATTTCCAAACAGTAGGTGCGTCAAGTGATAATTAAAGAAATTTTCACTAATCCTCCAGTATTCCGAGTTATCTTATAAAAAGGATATTTATCTGTCATCAGAGCCAGCAAAAAATGATCTTTTGATCGGTCATTAGAATCTTCCATGTGCTGGCATGGATCTTGTTTATTCCTGTTCTTTGGTCTCTAATGACATACATTTGTGAACATTTGGAATAACTTGTTCAGACATTACTAGCATCGACCTAAATTAGATGCCCTACTGATATCACTTTCTTTCTTTACAGCACGCTCTTCAGGAACAACAGTGACATTTGTCATAATAGATGGATTGGTTGTTACTGTTGCATCTGTTGGTGATTCGCGTTGTGTATTAGAAGCTGAAGGTTCAATTTATCAGTTATCTTCGGATCATCGTTTCGATGCCAGTAAAGAGGAGTAAGATTGTTCTCCTGATATGTGCCTTCTCACTTCTCATGGCAAAAACTTATCTATTGCCACTTGATTTTGATGTGCAGGGTTGATCGTGTAACAGAAGCTGGAGGTGATGTTGGAAGGCTAAATGTTGTTGGTGGTGCTGAGGTTTCAACTTTGCTTATTTTGCCATTCAAGTTAATTTTCTTGCATCAAGGTTCATTGTTGCCATTTCTGTTGCTTCAGTTTATGAGATACTCGTACTCGACTTGGAAATGTGCAGTATTTATGGTGACTGTTAAGAGACATATTATCCTTTAACCTGTTCTCAGTACTGAAAAATTTATGCAGTCTTTGGTGACATCGATTAACATTAGCCACAGATATATCTACTCCCCCCGGCCCTTTTTAATTGTCGCGGGTGTGCTTGCTCATCGGAGTTGGGCGTCGTGACAGTAATTGGGGCCGGAGGGAGTAGCATTTTAGCTGCATATGTTAATTTATGTTGCCCTCTGGTGTTAACTTTTTTGTTTCATGTTAAATGTGCTCCGTAGTATTGAATTTGCTTTTGAACTTGATCCAAAGTGTTTGCTACACATCTGTTAAATGTCAATTTTTAAAACCTTGATTGGATTTTTAAAGTTTTAACGGCATATAACATATTAATTTATGCAAGAGACATGGTACCCAATCGTGCATTCGTGTTAGGAGTGGAACAGGAGGAAGTGCCCAATATAGGTGGAAGGTGTAAGATGAGGGACATTGTTTATTTTTTTCATTGATACATTTTGCATTTGTTTTTTCTAGTTTTCATATTCTTTTCATTTGCTTTACTAATGCATGCTTTTCTTCACCTCCAGATTGGCCCCCTTAGATGCTGGCCCGGGGGTTTGTGCCTGTCAAGGACAATCGGAGATCAGGACGTGGGTGAATTTATCGTTCCTGTTCCTCTCGTCAAGCAAGTAAAGGTATGTCTGGAAATGCAGAACACATTATAACAGTTTTAACTTAAGGCTGAAGCCCAAAATTTAACTATACAGGTAAAATGATAGCAGACTGCAGTACTACAAGTTGTTTTGCTTTGACATTTATTTCCCCCTTTTTCTATGCCTCTTACCTAGATTTCACTGGTTTTGAGAAACTTACCCCCCCCCCCCCCCCTGATACAAATTTATGCTTAATTCTTTTTACGGAAAACGCTAAAAATTTTTAGGCGGCAAATCGAACGTTTTTTATGGCAAATTATGTTGTCGCGAGGATGGCAATTAGGGGGAGGAGGGAGCGATGGATGCTGTCCTTCACCACTGCTCAGGTTAGGGGAGGGAGCAGGGGTGGCGGCGCTCAGATGGGGGGGGAGGGGGGGAGGGAGCACGGTGGCTGCACTTAGAGGCAGTGGGTAGATTACAGTCATCTAATCTGGGAAGGGAGGAGCGCTGAGATCTAAGGGTATGCAGCGGAGCGGCGACGGCTGGGCTCCCTCTCTCTGGTCTGGTGGGCTGGCCACTGGGTCTCTTCTTCTCCAGTGCGGCGGCACACCAGCAAGGGGGTAAGCGACGGAGTTGCGGTGGCTGGGCTCCCCTTCTCTGGTCCGGTGGGCCGGCCACTGGGTCTCTTCTTATCCTGTGCGGCTGCACTCCAGCAAGGGGGTATGCGACGGAGTGGCGGCGGCTGGGCTCCCCTTCTCTTGTCCGGTGGGCCGGCCACTGGGTCTCTTCTTATCCAGTGCGGCGGCACTCCAGCAAGGGGAGGGAGTGGCAGCAGTGGCGGCGCAGAGCTCAGGTCGGGTGAAGGCAGGATGAGGCGAGAAAAGGGGAACGGTGGTTCGTGGGTAATGATACGTACGGGGTTAGGCTTTTCCTGGTTTTCCCGTGTCCGACCAGTATCTGGGGTATCCCAGACGTATCCGAATTAGTTTAATTATTTGGAAAAAAAGATCGGTGGATACGTACTTGATATGTTTCAGCGGGTATCCGGACGTATCTAACCCCTGACACAGCAGTTTGCTGCCATCTCCGAGTAACCTAGTGTATTGTTTATGTTAATCTGATCCCTGGATTCTGAAAAGTACCGATATGTTTTTTAATGTGTGTAGTTATCTACTGCTGGAGGTCGGCTTATTATTTCAAGCGATGGTGTTTGGGATGCTTTGACTGCAGAACAGGCTCTGAACTGTTCAAGAGGACTTCCTCCTGAAGCTGCAGCTGAGCAAATTGTTAAAGTACACCCCTCCTCTCTCTCTAACCCTGACTCTTTCATGATGCTCTTCTTTACACATTCAAATATTTTTCAGGACGCAGTGCACTCAAAGGGACTGAGGGATGACACCACTTGTATGGTCGTTGACCTAGTACCAGAAAAAGGCAACCCAGCTATGTCAGCTCCTAAAAAGCAACCAGGAATGGGTGTTTTCAAAAATATGTTTCGCAAGAAAACATCTTCCGACTCATCATCCCATGCAGATAGAGAATATATGGATCCAGACGTCGTAGAAGAGATATTTGAGGATGAATGTGCATTGCTCTCTAGACGGTTGGTTCTATAATTCTATTTTCGATCATTAAAAGAGCAAATGGCCATGAAGTTCAGTTATGATTATATAATCGTGTTGAAGGTTTCCAACGCATCATCAACCATAATAGATTCTTAAAAAAAAATGAGAAAGTCGATTAATAAATTCTTTTGCATTCTTACATCTTGTTCTCTAGAAGTTTGCACATTCATTTTCCATTGTGACAGCCAACAGTGTCAGTTTAACCAATAACCTTCTCACGGGCCTGGAATAAATTTACGGATGATTTCTCGCTACAAAATGAAAAACAACTCAAGGACACGTACCATCCTTTTGGATTCTGGCTGAAGTAATTTATAAAGATGCACACCATGAGGAAAGTTAGATGAAGTTAAAGTGCAAACATATAGAGCACATAAACTCATTCAAACAGCATAACATTGTCATGTTTGAAGTATTTGGATCCGATCTTCTGTTCTATTGCATGCAAAACCCTCAAAATATTTTGTTCATTCACATTATCTTTCTATCTGCTGCTGAGCGCAACCTTGTTTGATTGATATTCTGAATTCCTTCAGTTTGCACCAAGACCTGTGCATATGGCTCAAATTTCGTTTTTTAACCGCAGGCTGGATTCTGAATACCCTGTTCGAAATATGTTCAAACTCTTTATATGTGCTATTTGTCAAGTAGAGTTAAAGCCAAATCAAGGGATATCTGTACATGAAGATTCATCACACTTGCGTCGATGGGATGGTCCGTTCCTTTGCCAAAGCTGTCAGGAAAAAAAAGAAGCCATGGAGGGAAAGCGCCGTTCACGAGGTATTGTTTGCAGAGCTGTTTATATACTACTCCCTCCGTCCCAAAATAAGTGTCGCTGATTTAGTACAACTTATTTTGGGATGGATACTCCCTCTGTTCCACAATGTAGTGCCTGTTTGATTTTTAGAAAGTCAAACAAGTCTACATTTGACCAAGATTGTAGGGAAAATATCAACATCTAAAAGCCAAAACTAGAATCATTAGATTCATCATGAAGTCTGTTTTCATATTTTAAATATTTACTATTTTAAAGTTTATTCCATAAACTTGGTCAAACGTAGACATGTTTGACTTTCTAAAAACCAAATATGCACTACATTGTGGAATGGAGGGAGTATGAAGTACAAAAACTTTTTCCTTATGTATTGTTAACTTGCTACAGATTCGTCATCAAGAAATAGCGGGTCCAGTGAATAGTCGCCAAGGTTAAAATTGTCTTGCTTTTAAAAAAGGGTTATGATACCAGAGAGCTACTGACCTCACAATGCCTAAGCCTCCAAGAGACAATCATTTTGCAGCATTTCACATTGTTTTGGCACTTCCGTGAGCACATGGACTGGTTGGGGTATTTGATCTGAGATTGAAATATGAATTGCCATGAAGCAGGTGGTTACTGTTCAATAGCCTATTATGCCATTTGAAGTGGCAAGCATATACCTTGTTTTTAATTAAAGGGACAAGCTTTTTGCTCGACAATTTCACACAGATCATTTGACCTTGGTGGCAAATACAGGCCCAAAGATCATTGATTGAGAACGGCATGCCATGTTGACGTATCTATTCTTAGGTCAAACTATAGTGTGAATTACTGATCACATATAGAGCTCCGGTCAGAAGGGCTTTGTAATTCTCAATATGAGTAGGTGAGTTTCTTCTGACCGACCTTGACTTGTGGTCGAGAAATACTCAACCCTTGTTGAAGTTCAGCTTTTCCTAACTCTTCTGTAATTAATTAGCATATAAATAAATTCTTTCAAACAACTGTGGCTTGATTGATCAGCATGACATTTCTGTGCTTGTTTACAATGTACATAAACTGGATCATACTTCTGGCATTATGGCCACTTTGAGTAAAATATTCAGGGGGAGGAACTCCCCCGGTGATTCTCAAAAAAAAAAAGGGTACATAATCTTGCTAACAAAGCTTATTTGTTTCTCCATTGTATCCTACCTCCTGTGCCTGTGGCTGCTGCTAGTAAATCTCAGGTGGTGTTTGGTTTTCTAGTCCTAGGACTTTTTCTAGTCCCTGGAACTTTTTGAAAAAGACTATCAAGGAGGTGCTTCTAAGGACTTTTAGCAAAAAATCTCAAAAAAGTCTCACTCTGTTTGGTTTGTTAGGGACTTTTTCTAGTCCCAACACAAAAAAGTTCTTGGAACCAAACACCCCCTCACACTCTTAGTGAAGCTTTTATCTGTGAGGCGTACGCAGTCTTGCTAACAAATTCATTATCTGGAGCCTAGAGGTGTACGGAGTCTCTGGGTAATTGTTTGAGTTATTGCAGTTTGCGCAAAATTAAAATCAACACGACACGAAGATGCAGCCATCATTCGGAACAACGCATGATCCCACCATATGTTTGCTGAACGATTGCGTCTCCCGCAAAAAAGAGAAAAGACAGCCCACATGCCGGCCCGGGTGCACCTGTCGCATGCATCACAGACGCCTCTAGCCGGCACAACAAACACGAGTTTAAATTGCCGTTTAGTGTGCTGTTCTGTGCATCTGAATCGGCCGCCAGCGTGATGCATAGGTGGTGGAGCTGACATCACCACGTGTTTTACGGTGTATAGGGGTGGCTGGTGTTCGGCTTGCCGGGTGACTTGTTTTTTAAGGGGTAATATTGACGCTTTATTTAAACCACGAAGCTCGGAAAGTCATCGAAATTACATCAAGAACGAAATTTGGGGGAGCCCCCAACCAAACCTGCTACCAAACCTTACATAGTTCATTTTCAACACCTAATTTAGCAAATTTATGCGTGGCAATATTGGTGGGACGCCTAACCCAGGAAACTTTGAAACCTGCGCAAGATTGCAACATCATCTTTATCTCCTCCACCCAAGGGCCGGCAACGCCCAGGCTCTTCATGGGCTGGTTGAGCATCTGCACCACGCTCTGACTACCGAGCTCGACGTGTACCTGTTCCGCGTTGACCTCCCGAGCCAGCTCCAAGGCCATCTTGGAAGCCAACACCCAACAACTTTCAGGTCTACAATGTTTGGGAAGGGGTGAAACATACCAGCCCTAATGTGCCATGATGATCTCTCGATACCACGCCCCCTCCTCCTTTGTCTCCATGCCTCGACACTGCACCATCGAAATTGATTTTGAGCCAGCCATCATCAGGTGGCTGCCATTTTTTACGGGGTTTTGGCGTTGCTGGTTGTTTCTGCTCCGTATGCACAATCTTTCACTCATGCATATGTGCTACGACTGTAGCTATGATTTCATGTGGCGCTGCAATCCGCTTCCCATCTCTTGCCTCATTGCGAGCCAACCAAAGGCCATATGTAGCATGTATCATCGCCTCCCTCTCTTCGCCAGAAGCATTAGAGAACCAGGTCAGAAGCCAGCTAGCTAGAGCACTCTGGTTGGTGTTCGGCTTGCCGAGTGACTCTTGTTGTCACGCCCAATATGCGATACTATCCGAGAGGAACTCGAAGGTCCCACCAAAGATAGAGCCGCATATTGAGACGCTTTTGCAAGGTGGATATCATTACATCGTACCATTACATAATAGTTGGGGATACATACAACAGGCATACAATGCCACAAGAATACAACAACATCATACACAAGAGCAACATCTGACTACGGATGAAACACAAACAAAAACTCAAACGACATCCACCCTGCTAGCCCAGGCTGCCGACCAGGAACCTATCCCCTGAACGAAGAAGAAGCAGAAGAAGAACTCCAAAACAAGTAAACATCGCTCTCGCATCATGATCATCGCATTCCCTGTACCTGCAACTGTTGTTGTAGTAATCTATGAGCCACGAGGACTCAGCAATCCCATTACCATGGGTATCAAGACTAGCAAAGCTTAAAGGGTATGGAATGGATAAGTGGTGAGGTTACAGCAGCGACTAAGCATGTATGGTGGCTAACTTATGAGTACAAGAATAAGATGAGAAGCTACGCAAACGGTCGCAAACTAGTAATGATCAAGAAGTGATCCTGAACAACTTACGTTCAAACATAACCCCACTGTGTTCTCTTCTCGACCCACTCGAAAAGAGACCGTCATGGTTACACACGTGGTTGGGTCTTTTAATTCGAATCTGGTGTCAAGTTCGCTACAACCGGATATTAAAAACTCCCATCTGCCACATAACCGCGGGCACGGCTTTCGAAAGATCAAACCCTGCAGGGGTGTCCCAACTTAGCCCATTACAAGCTCACGATCCGCGGAGACAATCCTCCATCGCGGGACATCCGATCAGGCTCGGGGTCCCGGTGCACAAGACATTTCGACAATGGTAAAACAAAACCAGCAAGACCTCCCGGTGTGCCGACAAATCCCGATAGGAGCCGCACGTATCTCATTCTCAGGGCACAACGGATGGGCAAGACGTCGGGTTGGCTGAGACCCTGGTTGCCCAGGGGGCGCCGGACATCGCCCAGGTTGGACCAACACTCAGAGGAGCATTGGCCCCGGGGTTGATTAAAAATACTAGGGGTCCGAAGAAAATACCCTATTTAAGTTTTAGTTGTTATTAGGCAAATGGAAAACCAATGTTGGGTCTTGCTGGAAGAGTTTTATTCAAAGCGAACTGTCAAGAGGGCCCCAATACCCCTCATCGTGTTAGGGACGCAAAATCAAGACACGTAACACTGGTATGACAGAAACTAGGGCGGAAAGAGTGGAACAAAACACCAGGCAAAAGGCCGAACCTTCCACCCTTTACCAATTACTAGGACAAGTGCCCGTGCGTTGCACCGGGCGATAAATGTGACAGGACTTGCTTCATGGGTACTTTTTTGCCACTTTATATATCTCATTTAAAGATATTTTGAACGTGAAAATTTCCTTGTTTTTATTAAAAAATGTAAAACCTTTTGAAGAGTAGTATAAAAAATTATGTGAATCGGCACATTTCTCTATGAAATATTTTTATGTAAATTAATTATTTCTATTTTACATTTTGAAATGTTTTTTGTAGTTAGTAGTTCTTTTTGGGTGATTTTTAAGTGTTTTTAAAAAAGCACGAACATAGACTTGCTTCATGTGTACTTTTTTGCCACTTTATATATCTCATTTAAATAAATTTTGAACGTGGAAATTTCCTTGTTTTTATTAAAACTTAATATTTTCATAAAAAATGTAAAACCTTTTGAAGAGTAGTATAAAAAATTATGTAAATCGGCACATTTCTCTATGAAATATTTTTATGTAAATTAATTATTTCTATTTTACATTTTCAAATGTTTTTTGTAGTTAGTAGTTCTTTTTTGGGTGATTTTCAAGTGTTTTTTAAAAAAACATGAATATTTAAGAGAACTATGAAAGCCTCCGTCCTTTATTATTAGACATAGAAATAAGGTTACAACGAGTATTTTTTTTTGGACTTTGTAATTTGGACGTATCCTAACAATGTTTTGTGATGACCTATTCAGCTCCTAATTTTCATTTCATCCTATTAAAAAGTATCAACTTTTTTTTGTTGTTCAGTAACACACGATATTTTAATACTTTGAGTAGGTTTTTTAGATTTTCGAGAATATTTTTAAAAATTGAAAATTTGTTATGGTGAAAAATTGAAAATTCTGCAACTACACGCACGCGTAGTTTAATCTTGTTCGATTTGTGATTTTCTCCGGCGCATTAGTTTATTCCATCAGAGAATGCCAGCTCTGCAAAACGATGTGGTTTCCTTTAGTCAAGTATGTTATCGCTTGTTTAGTCTCAATTTTGGCGTTGGTTTCAAAATGTCGAGGATTAGTTGTTTATGTGGATGTAAAATTAGTGGTTGCTAGAATGTAAAGAGCAAGTGTTTTCTATACCAATTTGATAATTTATCTTTTCATACTGCAGATTGGTATGGGAACAATTCCATCCAAATGCTTTGTCCAAAACTGACCTGATGGAGATTCGAGCCGAGGACCCTCCCTTCTTATAGCAGCCAATAACAATCTGGGTCGGCAGCTCCATTGATTTGCGTTGGACAAGGACACGGACTGCAATCCATCCAAATCGATTTGTGTTGGACAAGGAGACTGCAATTCCATCCAAATCATACATGGGAGCAGATGCAGAGGTTGAGAAGGTTATGTCTGGGGAGGCGGGAGAGGACTGGCTGTGGCGGACAGGTCACAGTGGAGCGTGCTCGCCGCCGGCGCTGGCCGACGGCGTACCCAACCTGAGCTGTGCCCCCTTCGCAGCGCCAACGAGGTCCGGCGCCCTTCTTGCGCGCAAGCACGGCAGCCGCCTTCTTCGCCAAATTCCTGAGCACGGCACCGCACAGGGACAGGTGCCGGAGCACAAGGATCAGGGGGCACAGGCAAAGCCTGCATCTGTATGATTCATGTCGACAGCGGAACAGCCTCCATCGCCTCCTTTTTGCGGTTTTGCCACAAGCTGGTTACTTTGTGATTCCCCATCAGTGTTTATTTTCCAAAATGGCAGTGCTTCATGTGTTAGCATTTCTTATGTTTGTACTATGAATAATTTGATGCTATGTGCGTCTCCTGTGCTTACATTATGTATTTCAGAGATGTATTTCCCCACACTGTACCTTATGTTCTGAGAACTGAAAAATGGTTTGTCCATCACAATATTTATCCAGGATGTACTACCTCTGTTTGTAAATGTATAATGTTTTGGCAGTTTAAATTGAGCGTCTTATATTTAGTAACAGAGGCCGTAGTGCATTGCCCTGCATTGGCACTCTTCTGTTTTGCAGTACAGTATGTATTTAGTCTTGGAGTTCACATGGGTCAGATAATTCAGCTTCTCACAGTAATAATTCAGACTTCAGTGTATATAGACATCTAGTACAGCTGTACAGGCACTACACTTACCCGGGTGAGTTGCCGGCGTGGCGCCTCCTCACCCTTTCGCTTGGTTGCGAGTGTCACCGGAGCGACGCCGCATGCTAGATCCGCCTGGGTCTCTGGTGCCCGCCGGCCGCTCTCCTCTCCGTTCTCCAGCTTGCCGCGCCAAAGAACGGAACGGTATTCTCGAACTCGACGGTGGGGCAAGAGAGGATGGAGCTCGCCGACCGCGGGAAGGGCAGCCACGGAGGTGAGCTCACTCGGTTACTCCGGTGGCCGGTCTGCGATGTCCCATGGCGACGGCGCATGGGGGCTGCAGCAGCTGGTCCAGCGTGGCCACAAGCTCATCACCAAAACTTTTCTCCGCCCGCCACGCCGCACCATCTTCTCCTGCTCCGTCGCGCCACCCCTTCTGCTCCGTCGGGCCGCCTCTTCCGCCACAGCTCCGCCCAGCTCCGCCCTTCACTTGTCCGCTGAGCGTTTGGATAAAACGTACTTTTTTTAACGAAATATAGAGACGTAGCGGTCAGAATAAAGAGACGGGCCAAGGCCCAACTGGATCGCAGCCCAGCTAAACGAGAACGTACCGGTCAATCGAGTTGCACGTACAAAATTTAGTACCACCTCGAATAAGTTTTAAAATTCAAAGTGAAAGCGTAAAATCACGGGAAAAAGTGCATTGTGACGGTGAACCCACGGAGTCAATCCGTGCTTTATTATTAGAGAGAGATATAGATGCATTAATTAAATAATAGATATTGTGATATCTCATGATATCCATGATATCCATGTTCCAACATGGAACAACCTGCAACTGCACCTGCAACTAGCAATGCTATAAGAGGTGCTGAGCAAAGCGGTAACATAGCCAAACAACGGTTTGCTAGGAAGGGTGAAAAAGGTTAGAGGCTGTCATGGTAATTTGGGAGGCTTGATAAACAAGTGGTAGGAAGCGCGACACAACGATAGCATCGAGACAACTAGCATAGCAATGATAGTAGTAAGATCCAGGGTAACGGTCATCTTGCCTGAAATCCCGCTAGGAAGAAGAACGAGTCCATGAAGAAGACGAACGGACGAAGACGAACCACGCGTAGTCGAACGAATCCTCACGATCGCAACAAAAACAGTAACTATCGAGAAGAAGCACAACCGGAAAGAAGTAAATAATACGGTAAATACACAACATGATGAGGACATCAATACCATTGTTACACCCACAACCCCTGCTGCTATACATACTGGACCAATTACTTGTCACGCCCAATATGCGACCCTATCCTAAAGGAACTCGAAGGTCCCACCAAGGATAGAAGCGCATATTGGAGACGCTTTTGCAAGGTGGATATCATTACATCGTACCATTACATAATAGTTGGGGATACATACAAGAGGCATACAATGCCACATGAATACAACAACATCATACATCAGAGCAACATCCGACTACGGATGAAACACAAACAGAAACTCAAACGATATCCACCCTGCTAGCCCAGGCTGCCGACCAGGAACCTATCCCCTGATCGAAGAAGAAGCAGAAGAAGAACTCAAAACAAGAAAGCATCGCTCTCACATCATGAACATCGCATACCCTATACCTGCAACTGTTGTTGTAGTAATCTATGAGCCACGAGGACTCAGCAATCCCATTACCATGGGTATCAAGACTAGCAAAGCTTAACTGGGTATGGAAAGGATAAGTGGTGAGGTTGCAGCAGCGACTAAGCATATATGGTGGCTAACATACGCATAAAAGAGCGAGAAGAGAAGCAACGCAACGGTCGAGAAGGTAAAAGTGATCAAGAAGGGATCTTGAAACTACTTACGTTCAAACATAACACAAAGCGTGTTCACTTCTCGACCCACTCGAAAAGAGACCATCACGGTTGGGTATTTTAATTCGAATTTGATGTCAAGTTCTCTACAACCGGACATTTAAAAATGCCCATCTGCCACATAACCGCGGGAACGGTTTTCGAAAGTTTATACCCTGCAGGGGTGTCCCAACTTAGCCCATTATAAGCTCTCACGACCAATGAAGGATATTCCTTCTTCCGGGAAGACCCGATCAGTCTCGGAATCCCGGTTACAAGACATTTCGACAATGGTAAAATAAGGCCAACAAGACCACCCGACTCTAGCGACAAATCCCGATAGGAGCTGCACATATTTCGTTCTCAAGGCACAACAGATGAGCATTCCGTACAACTAAAACCAAACCTCAAGTTTCCCTGAGGGGGCGCTGCAAAGGGCTCTAGTTTGGACCAACACTCAGAGGAGCACTGGTCCGGGGGGAGGGAGGGGGGTTAAAATAAAGATAACCCTTGAGTTTGCAGAACCCAAGGGAAAAAGGCTTAGATGGCAAATGTTAAAACTAAGATTGGGCCTTGCTGGAGGAGTTTTATTCAAAGCGAACTGTCAAGGGGGTCCCATACACCCGGCCGCGTAAGGAACACATAATCAAGGAACTTAACACCGGTATGACGGAAGCTAAGGCAGCAAGAGTGGAACAATACACCAGGCATAAGGCCGAGCCTTCCATCCTTTACCAAGTATATAGGTGCATTAATTAAATAAGAGATATTGTGATATCCCAACATAATCCTGTCCATCATGAAGCAATCTTTGACTTCACCTGCAACTAACAACGCTATAAGAAGGGTTGAGCAAAGTGGTGACATAGCCAAACAATGGTTTGCTAGGAAGGGTGAAAAGGTTAGAGGCTGACATGACAATTTGGGAGGCTTGGTAAACAAGTGATAGGTAGCGCAGCATAGCGATAGAATGAAGCAACTAGCAAAGCAATGATAGTAGTGAGATCCAGGGTGACGATCATCTTGCTTGAAATCCCGCTAGGAAGAAGAACGAGTCCATGAAGAAGACGAACGGGCGAAGATGAACCAAGCGTAGACGAACGAATCCTCACGATTGCAGCGAAACAGGAACTATCGAGAAGAAGCACAACCAGAAAGGAGCAAACCACATGGTAAACACACAACACATAAACATGACAAGATGCTCAACCAAGCATGATGCATGACAAAGACTATATGATGCTACTCATGGCAAGAGATGATGCATACAAGAGGAACACATCAAAGCTAGTTTAAATGAGGCCGGAAACAACATATAACAAATCCGGTAATTCCTCATATGCAAATTTCGAAATTGGTCCAGATCTGAATAAACCTTATGTTCAAGTTGTTAAACAACAAGTTAAGATGCACCAAGATGATCTACACGAAATTCTAGTCAAGTTACATATAAAGTTCATTTCGTTCGGAGCTACGGCCTAGAGGATATGAGCGAAACAAGTCAAACATGACATTGATGCAAAATGCATTCAAACATCAAGCAAACACTCTCAAAACATGGATGCAACATGATAAGATGAAACTACATGCAATACCAAGAAAGTTTTATATAGAGCATGCTCAAAACGGAGCAACGGTGCAACACATACACTCCAAACAAGATATAACAACAATCTGCCCAAAACAGCAAGTAGACACTTTTCAAACATCAAAACAACATGCTACAGGAATCTTATGAGCACAAACTTCACATGCACTTCATGTACATATAACATACTTCAAATATCATTAAAGGTTCAGGTTCATAGGCATGAAGATTAAACCAATATGATCAATGCAAAATGCAACTTTATGACACAACAACATATGCATGAGCAGAGTTAATATGATGGCAACTTGAGAGCAAGAAAGAGACAAGCTACATCAAGTAAACATATCAACCAAGGGCATGCCATCAAAGTACACATAACAAAGAGCAAATAAAATCATGGCATCATAAACATATGGCTCATGGATTAGTAGGAACCAACATGACAAGATTGAATGTTGAAACAGTTTCAACAAGTTTAAAACAACAACATTATGATAGTATATTTGCAAGCATGAAACAGAGGCACATGACATCCAAAATTAACAACCATGGAATGTGAACAAATTACTCATAGCATACTTCAAAACATGTAATTGGAACATCTCCAGAAGAGGCATGTATCACTCAATAACAAGCTCACAACATAGCATCATAAAGTTAACAGGAATCTGGAACATTATATAAGCATGTTCATGGCAATGAAAACATATGATACAAGAGATATATAGGGCATAAAAAGGCATTTCATGAGAGAACATAACATATAAAACAAAACATGTTAACTAAGCATCTCCATAATATGCATGGATTAATTGGTAGTATGAAGGAAACATGGCAACATGATATAGCAGTTTAAGCATTGACAGAAAATTAACAGCAAGGGGCCCACTTCACAAGCTTGATTCACTCACTACAGGGCATATAAAAATACATGGATTTCACCCCTGTAAAGATGGCATAAGAATTCTCCTAAAACATGTAGACATCATGCTCATAGTACGCACACACAAAATGCAACTAAAATGACAAATCAGCAAGTTATAGCAGTTTTCAGTAGTTAACAGCAACATGCACTTTTGCAACAGGGATTAATATATCAAGATGCACCCTAACATGAATGCAAAGCACTCCAACAAGTAGATCAAGAAGAGCAGAACATGTGCATATCAAGATCATCATCATAGCATCAAGAGGGACAAAGTTGTGGCACTCACAAGATGCACAAATGATGTTGACAATCAGCAGATTCCAGCAGTTTATATCATTTAGCAGTCTTGCAACGATTATTAGGGCATCAATATGGACTCAAACAAGCATGCCAAAATGGAATGAAA
Source organism: Triticum aestivum (assembly GCF_018294505.1). Taxonomy (NCBI): domain Eukaryota; kingdom Viridiplantae; phylum Streptophyta; class Magnoliopsida; order Poales; family Poaceae; genus Triticum; species Triticum aestivum. The sequence goes on from NC_057810.1 coordinate 316,455,591, forward strand.
TTAAGAGCATCTCATAGTGAACATTTTGACATACCATGCACGCAAAACGGAGCACCGAGCATCAAGTTATGGCATGTCAAACATGAACACATAATGTTGGGAATCAGCGACAGGCGTTTCTACCTCCGCGGAAGTCAACGCGGGACAGAGGCGTGCGGGACGAGGAGATCCAGGGAGGTGGAGGCGCTCGTTTGGATGGAGGGAGTGGTGGATCTGATCCACTCCCTTAGATCTGGCACAGGGGAACTCCGGTGACGCGCGAGGAGGAGGCCGGTGAGGGGGATCGGCGGAGGCGATGCCCGACGCGGCCGGCATCGCCGGCAGATGACACGGATGACAACGGGGCCGCCAGATCCAGCGAGGAGCGAGGTCGCCGGGGCGAGGACAAGGCGGCGGGCTCGCCGGTGGCTGGAGCTACGGGGGCGGCGGCGGGCGCGGTTACCGTCGCGGGGTGGCGAGGAGGCGGAGGCGGTCGCCGGAGGGCGGCGGGACGACGAGCAGGCAGCGGGGTCGCTCGAGGCGAGGCGGCGCATGGCGTCGGAGGCCGCGCATGGGCCCAGATCGGCCCGGGGGCGGGCCTTCGGCGGGGGAGCCGGATCGGGGCGACGTGGCGCTCCCCCGTTGGATGGAGCAGTGGCGGCGGACGCCTCCGGTGCCGTCCAAACATGTCCGGCGCGCGGAGGAGGAAGGAGGCTAGGGTTAGGGTAGGATTCATCCGTGATTTGAGGAGGGGGAGGCTAATATATTGGTAGAGGGAGCTAGGAGAGTCCAAATGAGGAGCGGTTTTCGCCCACACGACCATGATCGAACAACGGAGAGCATGGAGGGGGTTTAGATGGGCTACGTGGGCTGTGTGAAGGGGTGCTAGGCTGCAAGAGAAAAGGGGGTTTTGGTTAACTCGGTTAACCGTTGGGGCATCAAACGACCTCCAAATAGAACAAAACTTGATGGGCGGTCTACCGGTGATATACCAAGGCCACTTGACAAATGTCGACCCATTCCGAGAATGTTTTCGAAGGCTCACAAAACAAGGACTGGGAGGGGTGACGGCTGCATGCGAGTGTGATTGGGCTCAGAACGGACAACGGAGAGAACCGGGGGAACCCGAACGGATGGAACTTTTGGAAAGCATGCAGATGAAATGCAGATGATGACATGAAAAAATGCAACACGCAAGAAAATGGCATGGCAACGATGGCGAATAACTGGAAGACACCTGGTGCATCGAATTCGGGGCGTTATATTACTAGAGCTCACGCACGCCAATTAAATTACAAGTTACTTTCGTTTCTTGGTAATGATTCTAATGTTCATGAGAATATGATGCTGCCTAAATTGGATACATTTGTTTTGCTTACAAATGAAGGGCCAAGCTTGGAGAAGGATGAACATTGGAGCAATAACAAGCATGGAGATGATGGCATGTGCAAGGGGAACAAGAACGGAGTTACAAGTGATGATTTCAGGACGTTGAAGCCACCATAATGAGTGCATGAAGCCTTGGACGAAATATGCAAGATGCTACTTCATAACTTTCGTCCAGAGGCTATTCTAGGTGCTGCGTCACCTTATTATTGGGCCAGTCCCATGTAATTTTGAAATACTTGAGTATAGGCTATTTTTAGAGTCCGTATGTGTGGGGAAACAAGAGATAGGGTTGGTTTCGGACCCCTTCCCCAAGGGCCACGAAATTCCCCCTCTTCCTCCATATATACAACCCTTAGGGCGTCGTTTAGACTTTGGGTTTTGTTTAGATTAAAAGTTCGCCATAGCTGCAACTTCGCGTACTTCGTTTGTGTTCAACGACCAGACCAAGATGTCACAGAACCCCATCTTGATCAATAAATCTTTCATCTTATATTCGCAATATCCAGATTGCAATCTCAGTTTCTTGCTTGTTCTTCGTTTGCTCGCAGGAAATAGACCCTCGTGGTTAGGTTGATCGTGCTCCGGCGTGGTCAATAATCTCTCGGAGTTGGTTTAGCGATTGCTAAGGCGCAACATCCTCGCACGTACATAGTCGGATAGTCAAAGTCTACTCCTCCAAAACGACAATCACCATCTCATCAAAAGACGGGACACCTTTGCCTCTATCAAGTGGTATCAGATTTTCAGGTTGCTCGGTGAGATTTTACAGTTTTTCGTAGTTTAGATCGAGTCTGTTCTTCATACCTACAGTCCATGAAAAAGCCAAAAAAAATTAGGGTTAGTTCATCATATCCAAACCAATCTGAGCCATTGCATAATCTTTTCTGTATTTGCATTGTTGAATTTGTGGTTGCTTCGTCATGTCAAGTTGCTGGTCTTAGTGTCTAGTTCTTTAGAGTTTCGAGTTCTGTTCACAAGTCGTCACGCTGCCGCCGCACCATCATCATCACCCTTCCATATACCACCACCGCTTATCCGCTACTTCTCTGAGTCCATATACCACCACCGATCAGAGTCCATATACCACCACCGATCCGAGTCCATATACCACCATCGATCCGAGTCCATATACCACCACCAATCCGAGTCCATATACCATCACCGACCGAGTCCATATACCACCACCAATCTGAGTTCATATACCACCACCAATCCGAGTCCACATATACCACCGTCATATACCATCACCAGTGCGAGTTCCACCAGATTCATCTCCGCCACCAGTCCTAGTCCGAGTCCAATATTTGTTCCTTTATCTTCGAGTTCCAGAGTATGTGATACTATGAGTCATGAACAAGTCGGATTCCCCAACTTCCGTGCTACCCATACAAGTATGGAAAATTCTGGCTAGGCAGTTTTTAGGCCATTTGTAGACTTTTTCAAAAAAAATTTGTTGCAGAGCAAAAAAAAGGAAAAAAAGTGCAAAAAAGTGAAAATAATAATTCAGGGTGTGCTCCTCCCTTGATTACATGACACGCCGTGATTTTGTTAGTGTTCTAGGCTCGCGTCTCTAGCACGGTCTAGCCTAGGACCAGCACAGTACCGTCATTGAGCGTTTATTCAACTTTGCATCTCTGAATTGATTATTGCTGAACCTTCTTGCTACCATATTATAAGCCTTCCCAGCTCCACATACATCTACGTCGTGCGTTTGACTCTCCCTGGTAATCGCTCTATCCAAGCTTTGAGAGTTTTGACTACAACGGTTGCCGATCACCACCTGCTTCTGGGTAAGAACTGGTAAGAATTTGAGATTCACTTGACAGATTTGTGACACCCCACCACCACCATTTTCTAGTAGTCTGTAGGATCATATTCTTGTCTGTTCCTATTGCTGCTAACTATGGCAGGACCACAAGCCGACGAGATTGACTGGGAGAACATGACGAACAAGGAGCTTCATGATAAGTTTCATCAAATGTTGGGTCAATAGGTGGAAGACGTGACGGCCAGCTTTGGAAAGGCAATGGAGAAGATGGATGACATTGAGAAGACAATTGAGACCAAGTTCGATGAATTACTCAAATGTCTCCCACAATCAGGAATGTATGCTCTTGTTCAGACTTTAGAAACATGGCAACATTATTTATGGCCCAAAGAATTTTTTATACATTCTGATCATGAATCTTTGAAACATATTAAAAGTCAAGCTAAACTGAATCGTAGACATGCTAAATGGGTTGAATTCATTGAGACTTCCCCTTATGTCATTAAACACAAGAAGGGTAAAGAAAATGTTATTGCTGATGCATTGTCTCGTCGCTATACTATGCTTTCACAACTTGACTTCAAAATATTTGGTTTGGAGACCATCAAAGATCAATATGTGCATGATGCTGATTTTAAAGATGTATTGCAGAATTGTAGAGAAGGAAGAACATGGAACAAGTTCGTCGTTAATGATGGATTTGTGTTCCATGCTAACAAGCTATGCATTCCAGCTAGCTCTGTTCGTATTTTGTTGTTGCAGGAGGCGCATGGAGGAGAATTAATGGGACACTTTGGCGTGAAGAAGACAAAGGACATACTTGCTACACATTTCTTTTGGCCAAAGATGAGACGGGATGTTGAGCGCTTTGTTGCTCGCTGCACTACATGTCAAAAATCTAAGTCACGACTCAATCCTCATGGTTTATATATGCCTTTCCCTGTACCTAGTGTTCCTTGGGAGGATATATCTATGGACTTTGTTTTAGGTTTACCTCGAACAAAGAAGGGGAGGTGTTGGGGATATAACTATTGGTATGACCCGCCCAGGAGGGGCCGGGTTATACTTACAAATATTATTGAAGCCCAAGACCCAGGATAGGGATGGCGGTTCAGTTAAGGGCCCAAGGCCCGGAGGCGACTTAAGGCCCATAGTGATAAACCGCCATGTATACATGACTTGTATTGTAAGGCAAGAATAGTTAGGAGACCGAGCCGGACACTGTTTATGAGCCGGCCGGGACTCTGTAGAGCCGCTGGGCGTCGACCTCTGTATATAAAGGGATGACCTAGCGGCGGTTCAGGGCAAGTAACATCAACTCGAGAGCGAGGTCAAGCGATTCGCTTCCTTGTTATCGAGACATAAGTAATCCCACTCAAAACTGGATCGTAGGCTTTTACCTTCACTGTAAGGGGCCGAACCAGTATAAACCTCGTGTCCTTTGTCCCGATTAACCCATTTAAGCTTCCTAGTTGCGATGGCTCCACGACTAAGTCCTTTCACTAGGACATCTGCCGTGACAATTCCATGACAGTTGGCGCCCACCGTGGGGCCAGCGCACGGTGGATTTGAGTTCTTGAAGGGCAGCTTCAAAGGGCTCAAGGGATACGCTGTGGGCCGGATGACCAAGAGTCATCGTGGAAAGCTCTACATCGACGATGCAGGCTGGGGCCCTGACGCCGGCTCAATTGAGTATGGGTACCGGGTCCCCTTTGGTGGAATGCACGTCTTCATCTGCAAGATCGGCGAGCCTGGCCCTGAGCCGGACATCTGCACCGACCTCATCGAAACGGCTCAGCGTGCGAGACCCGCCCGGGCTCCGCCTGCTGTGAAGCGTGCCTTCGTGGGATGCATCCATGGAGGGCTCTCTGAAGGATCTGCATCTGACAGTGAGACGGCCATCTACTCTGATGGCGAGTCATCCATAGGTGAGACAGATTCATTGTATCAACTGCAAGATGGCGGGCTTGGGGGCTGTTCCGATGGCAGCAGTATTCCGGATTGCCTCGAGCCGCCGAGCAGGGTTGGAATATTCGTGGCCGGCACACAACCTATCCAAGACTCCACAACTGCGGCGACCATGACCTCCGGGTCAGCAGCAGCCGGGGCAGGAGGCCCTGTGCTCTCGCTAGCTCAGGCATTGATGGATCTCACAGATAAGCTGACCGCTCTGTTAACCGCCATGGCCAACCCGGCGGATCAAGCTCGACATGATGCGGAAGTGGCACAGTTAAAATTGGATACGGTGCAGGCTAAGGAAGACCTAGCAGCGGAAGATGTTAGGATAACCGCAGAGCAGGCGGCTCTGGATGCTCAGGCTCAGCGGATTCAGGCACAAACTTTCCGGCTCATGCAAGATCAGAACGCGTCTAATGAGGTCATGAGGAGAAGACATCAGAAGACTCAGTCTCGACTCCCTTCGGTTTATGATCCTCGAAACCTCTTTCACACACCTGGTGCAGGGCCCAGTAACCCGCCGTGGCTCTCCCCGCGTACTGAGGCAGACCGGGTTGCAACACCCGGGGTCGGGGCACCGGCTCAACCACAGGTGATGGGGTCTCCCCGCGTGAACACTGCTCCACCTCAGTATGTACCCACACCTCCGGGTCACTATTCTAACCCATTGGAGAACATGATAGCGGCGGCGGCACGGTTGGCGGCTCTCCCAATTGATGGCGACTCTCCGGCGGCGGTTGAAACCCGCCGGGTCAGAGAACTTCTTCAGACGGCCTTAGCACAATAGGAGGCATACACATACAGCCGAGACATGATCCATTCAACCCCTCGTCCAAACCGAAGCCCGAGTTATAGCAGGCACATGGACTCAGCAGCTGTCTCAAGCAACGTCCAACGTCGTAACCAGCCAGGCGGGCATGACCCAGCGCGGCATGGAGCCTTTAACTTGGTAGATCAACACAGAATACGTCAAGAGGCTGAGTGGGCGGCTGAGCAGGCGGCTCACCTGACGGCTTACCAGCCGTATCCGGCTTATCCGACGACTTCTATCGAGGCAGGTGTGGCCACCAGGACCGGAGGAGTCCCCTGTCTAGTGCCGGCTCTACGTAACGAGCGTTTTCCCAAGGATTTTAAGGGACCTAGGAAAGTTCCGAACTACACGGCCGACTTACAGCCCGTGGCATGGATTGAAAGTTACGAGATGGCTATGGAATCATTGGAGGTCAGTGATGTTGCGATGGCCAAGTACTTCACCATGATGTTGGATGGGACCGCCCGCACTTGGTTGAAAGGCCTACCACCTAATTCAATCAGTTCATGGGCAGAGCTAAAAGCTCGGTTCGTCTAGAATTTCAAGGAAATGTGCAAGCAGCCTATGTCAATTGTGGATTTGATGAATTGCAAGCAGGAAGAGGGCGAGTCTACAACCCATTGGGTGCGTCGGGTTAAAGCTATAATACATTCATCTGATAAGATGGATGCCGGCTCTGCAGTCTTAATGTTGGAGAAAAATTGTCGTTTTTTACCTCTGAAACAAAAGCTGGGGCGGCTCAAGCGCGATTGTAATGATATGGGCACGCTGATGGCGGCTCTGGTCAAGTACGCCGACTCTGATAGTACCAAGGATCCCGAGTCTGATGATGAAAAGACAGGGAAGGGAAAGAAGAACGACAACGGCAAGGGCCCTCAACATAACCCGGCAAATCAAGGAGGTAATAAACGTAAGGCTGATGATAGTTTTGATTTTGTGGCTAACACTAGTACGCAGGGCAACAACCAACGGCGTAAGGGGAGACCGCCTCCCCGGTCTGGCGGGTCAGGTCCCACACTTGAGCAGTTATTGAACGAGCCCTGTGCAAGGCACGACACTCAGCAGAAGCCGGCTACCCATCTATGGAAGGACTGTACGACCATGAAGGCCTTCAAAAATTCCAACATGTTTGATGGTAACAATGGGCAGGGCGGCGGCTTAGGTGGCGGCGGTTTTCATGGCCCGGGCGGCGGTTCAAATCCCAATTTTAAAAATTCTCAAGACAATCAAGGTGGATATAACCAACAATCTAGCCAGGGTGGTCAGCAACAACAGCAAGATGGATACCAGAGCCATCCAAAGCAGCTGAATAGTGGGCAATATCATGTGCTTACCACCAGTTTATGCAAACGAGACCAGAAGCTTCATAAGAGGGCTGTGAATGCTGTTGAGCCGGCAGTTCCTCGTTATTTGAGATGGTCTGAGCAGCCTATTCTATGGAGTAGGGAGGATCACCCTCCCCGGGTTGATAATCTGGGCCACTTAGCCTTGGTGGTGGCCCCTCAGGTAGGTGGATATAAATTCACCAAGGTACTCATGGTTGGAGGCAACAGCATCAACATCCTCTATTATGAGACCTTCCGTCGCATGGGGTTTACTAATAAAAGCCTTAAGCAGTCCAACACTATCTTCCATGGCATCGTGCCCGGTAAGTCGGCATATCCAGTCGGTAAGATCGAATTGGAGGTAGCCTTTGGGGATGAATATGACTCCAGGGCCGAGAAATTAACGTTTGAAGTAGTCAAGATCAAAATCCCATATCATGCTCTATTTGGGCGGCCAGCTTATGCCAAGTTCATGGCACGACCGTGTTATGTGAATTTGAAGCTCAAGATGCCGGGTCATAAGGGAACCATTATGATGCACGGAAGCCGGAAGGTAGCCTTGGAATGTGAAGAAGGTGACGCGGCTTATGCTGAGTCGGTCTGTGCAACAGAAGAGTTAAAATTCTACAAGGACAATGTTGATCCGGCGGATATGACATCTTTGAAGAAGCCAACCACAGAGCATGAGCCGGTCATGAAATTTAAGTTGGCCGATGATACTAAGCTTGTTGACTTTGTTCCAGGCGACTCATCCAAGAAGTTCAGTATCAGTGCTAATTTGGATCCCAAATAGGAAAGCCCGCTCATCGAGTTCATCCGTGAGAACCGGGACATCTGTGCATGGAAACCTTCTCACATGCAGGTGTACCGATAGAACTCGCTGAGCACACTCTTAATATTGATCCACAGTTTAAGCCGGTCAAGCAGTTTCTTCGGCGGTTCAATGAAGAGAGATGGAAGGCCATTGGTGAGGAGGTAGCCTGGCTCTTAGCAGCTGGGTTCATCATTGAAGTTTTTCATCCAGAGTGGTTGGCTAACCCGGTGCTTGTGCTTAAGAAAAACAACACTTGGCGTATGTGTGTGGATTACACGGATTTAAACAAGGCTTGTCCAGCTGATCCTTCACTCTCCCTCGTATTAATCAAATCATTGATGCTACAGCGGGTTGTGAGCGTTTGAGTTTTTTGGATGCTTACTCTGGTTATCATCAGATCAAGATGGCAGTTAAGGACCAGGAAAAGACGGTGTTCATTACTCTGTTCGGAGCCTTCTGCTATGTATCAATGCCTTTCGGGCTCAAGAGTGCCCAGGCGACTTACCAACGGTGTGTGCAGAATTGTCTTCATAATCAAACTGGGCGCAATGTTCATGCTTATGTGGATGATATAGTGGTGAAATCCAGAGAGAAGGAGACCTTGATAGATGTTCTAAAGGAAACCTTTGACAATCTTCGGGTTTACAAGATGATGCTTAACCCGGCCAAGTGTGTTTTTGGTATGCCTGCGAGCAAGCTTTTGGGTTTTCTGGTTTCTAACAAGGGCATCGAGGCTAACCCGGAGAAGATCAAGGCCATCACCTCTCTGGCTAAACCGGCGTGTATCAATGATGTTCAGTGTTTGGCGGGTCGTATCGTTGCTTTAAGCCAGTTCATAAGCCGGTTAGGTGAGAAGGCCATACCACTGTATCAAATGATGAAGAAGACGGATAACTTCGTCTAGAGTGACGCTGCCAACACTGTTTTTGAAGATTTGAAGAGGCAGCTGGCTGAGCCGCCGGTTCTTGCTGCTCCCATTGATAAAGAGCCCTTATTATTATATGTGGCTGCTAACACGCATGCCGTCAGCGTGGCCATTGTGGTGGAACGCAAGGAGGCAGGCAAGGGACACCCGGTTCAGCGGCCGGTTTACTACATTAGCAAAGTGCTTATTGAGTCCAAGCAACGGTATCCGCATTGGCAGAAGCTCGTTTATGGGGTGTTCATGGCAAGTCGGAAGCTTAAGCAATATTTCCCGGGCCACCCCATCACTGTGGTTAGTTCTGCTCCTTTGGGGGATATCATTCTAAACAGAGAGGCCACAGGACGAGTTGCCAAGTGGGCCATTGAACTTGGGCCTCATGGTTTAAAGTATGTGCCACGCACTGCTATCAAATCTCAAGCGCTAGTGGATTTCATCAACGATTGGACAAAGCTGCAGATACTTGAAGAAAAGCTAGACAACACATATTTGACTATACATTTTGACGGGTCCAGGCAATTGGAGGGCTCGAGGGCTGGAGTCGTTTTAGTTTCCCCTCGAGGTGACAATTTTTTTTATGTGCTATGGTTGATGTTTCCTTGCACTAACAATGCAGCTGAGTACGAAGCCTTACTCCATGGTCTCCGGATGGCCAAGGAGATGAGCTTAAGCCGGGTAAGGTGTTTCGGCGACTCAGATTTGGTGGCTCAGCAGGTATCAGGCAAGTGGGATTCTAAGGATCCTCTCATGGCGGCTTATCACCGTGAAGTTGACGCCATTGCCGGACACTTCAAGGGTTATCAAGTGGAGCACATTGACCGTAGAAAGAATGAGGCGGCTGATGCTTTAAGCCGGCTGGGCTCTCAGCGTAAGCCGGTGCCGCCTAATACTTTCTTGGATATTCTGCATAACCCTTCTATCAAGTTACCTACAGAGGAGGACTTGGCTGTTCCTGACCCGGAAGCACAATTGGTGGCGGCTCTTCATGTCATTCCAGATTGGACGGTGCCATATTTGGCTTATATGACCCGGGGCGAGTTGCCTGAGGATGAAACCTTAGCCAGACAGATAACCCGGCGGTCTAAGTCAATGACGATTGTCAGTGGCGAGTTGCATCATCGCAGCATGACAGGGGCATTTCAGCATTGCGTATCCCCTGAAGAAGGCCAAGAAATTCTACGTGAGATTCACGAAGGGGATTGTGGTCACCATGCCAGGTCAAAATCACTTGTGGCTAAGGCTTTCTGCCATGGATTCTATTGGCTGACGGCTCATTCTGATGCGGAGGACCTGGTCAGTAAATGTGACAGCTATCAGAAGTTCTCAAGACGGGCTCATGTGTCGGCTCAAGAATTGAGGATGATTCCAATTACTTGGCCGTTTGCAGTCTAGGGGCTTGACATGGTTGGGCCTTTCAAAAGGTCAAAAGATAAAAAGACCCACCTCTTGGTGGCAGTTGATAAATTTACAAAGTGGGTTGAGGCAGGGCCAGCCAGTAAGTGTGATGCAGCTACGACGGTTCAGTTCATGAAGAAGGTGATATTTCGCTTCGGCTTTCCACACAACATTATAACTGACAATGGCACTAATCTGTCTAAAGGCGCCATGGAAGAATTTTGTCAATGTGAGCATATTTGGCTTGATGTTTCATCAGTGGCTCACCCCCAATCCAATGGTCAAGCCGAGAGAGCCAATCAGGAGATCTTGAAAGGCATCAAGCCCCGGCTTTTGGTCCCCCTGCAGCGGATGCCGGGTTGTTGGGTTGAGGAGTTACCCTCTGTGTTATGGAGCATGAACACTACTCCTAACAGATCTACAGGTTATACGCCTTTCTTCATAGTCTACGGAGCTGAGGCGGTTCTCCCTAGTGACATCCGTCATGACTCACCTCACGTGGCGGCTTATGTGGAGGCGGACAAGGAACATGCGCGTCAGGATGCTCTTGACCTGTTAGATGAACAACGGGACTTGGCAGCAGCTCGTTCGGTGATTTACCAACAGGACTTGTGCCACTATGACAGCCGCCGGGTTAAGTCCAGAGCCTTTCAGGAAGGTGATTTGGTGCTCCGGCTCATTCAGGATCAAACTGATGCGCACAAGTTATCCCCACCTTGGGAAGGGCCCTTTGTGGTCAGCAAGAACTTGAACAACGGGTCATATTACCTTATTGATGTTCGAGAGCACAAAGACTCACGTAAGTCGGAGGAGGAGACCCGCCGGCCGTGGAATATCACTCATCTTCATCCTTACTACACTTGAGCCATCGGCTCTCCTAATGTACATATTTTGACAATGTATATATATTATGATAAATAATAAAGCATGACCTCTGTCCTTTTTCCTTCCTCAAAGGTAAATTTGTCATTGTTATTATCATTATTATCTCACATGATCACTTGGGGGCTGATCATATTTGATCCGGCTTAACCCGTTTGATCCGTCTTACGATCGTATTCGAATCTAGCCGTTAAAAATCATGATCACTAGGGGGCTTCCTGTTCACACATAGGTCGTATTCGAACTAAAGAGAACATAGCTGTCGGTACCCTTTTGATTGGCACATTGCCGAGCTCACTAGGGGGCTTCTTGATCGTATTCGAATCATAGCTTAACCCCGTTTGGGAACCGACTTCGATCGTATTCGAATCAGAGTCGTTAAAAAACTCTCAAGGTCATTAGGGGGCTTCCTGTTCAAACATAGGTCATATTCGAACCAAAGAGAACACAACTGTCGGTACCCTCTTGATCGGCGCAACGCCAAAGCCACTGGGGGCTACATGATTGTATTCGAATCCTAGCTTAACCCCTTTGGAACGGTTTACTGATCGTATTCGAATCAGCAGCCTTGAAATTTTTTCTATTTTGGCTTAAGTTTTCTTTGGAAGCACCCTTTATTTGAGACTTTTCTGAGGTTTACAAGTATAAGTGTGAGTATTTTCTAACCCGTATTAATATTGACTGATGAGTCGCCGATATATGAGCATCATTATACCTTTGAAATTTTGGGTGCCCGAAGACTGGGTTATCACCCTTACCGATCGGGTCATATGAGCCGGTGGTGCAAATTAAAAAGGTCGCAGATGTAAGATTATAGTTGTGTTTTTTATAACAAACTTATCTATGACTCTTTTATATTGAGTTATCTTTGCCTGCTTGGCGGTAAGCCGCCAAGGGATCTTGTGGTCTGTTTCCATATGCAGGACAGTTAACAGGTCTGGTCAAGCATACGGTAAGCAGATGAAAAGTAACACGGGTGGATATATAACATGACAACTTAATGACATTAAGCATTAAAACATGCACGATGGCACGGCCAAAATAAAGTTATTGCTATTCTATTACATGACTCCCTGAGTCCAAATAAGTCCCATTGTTTTTTCAGTATGTCATAGGTATGAGCCGCCATGACAGGTTAGCCTTCATGATTGGCCTGAAGCGTCTGGGTTAGCCCTCTCCGTGTCTTCGCCCTGCTCCCTTTCCTGTAAGGTTGATGATGACCAGTCAATGTTGTCCAAAGCTTCAAATTCAGCTTCAACATCAACTAGGTCGACCGGGTCAACTTCAGCGGCGAAGGTGTGCTTACGGAGTGGGGGAATCAGACTGGTCACTTCATAGTGAGGCGTTGGAATTCTCCGGTTCTCTTCATCATAACCCGCCTGGTACTTGGTAAGATCCACTTCGTTTGCTATCAGGGTAGCCACGGGGCGTATCTCCTTTACGCAAGCGGTAAAATCTGCCTCTTCAAAAGGAGTGCCATCTTCCTTCAAACTTGGATAGCCGGTGGCAATGTCGACCGGGTCTAATTCTGGTAACCAAGCCTTGGCCCGGCTTAAAGCATTTAGCGCTCCGGCTCTTGCAGCTGACCGTCTCAGTTCATTGAAATGTTGGGGTAGCACAGACAGCTTCTTCAAGGCCTCTACCAGGAGGGTAGGCACTTCATTTGATAAAGCCACCGTGGCTAATGCGCGTTGAGACCCAGTGTAAAATTGCTCCACCAGTGTGTATACTGCCTTCAGTTTGATCAGCCTGTCTTGGTTCAAATTGGAGCTTCTGGGGCCTGCATAAACATGATCAGGTGAGTTAATTCCAAATTATATGATCAACTAAAAGGATCAAATGTTTAAATGCTTGCAGGGCGACTTACCAAAGATCACCGAGACCATCTGAGAGACATGGCGCTTTAAGCTGGTTAGTTCACCGGTTGCTTCTGCCAGAGCCGCCTCTGCCTTCTCAGCTCGGCTGATCAACGTAGTTTTCTCATCAGCCCAGGCTTTCTTTTCAGTTTCAAATTCTTTCTTCAATTTTTCTTGCTCAGAAACGCTGAATTTGAGTTTGGTGTCGGCCTTTTTGAGTTCCGTCACTTGGGACTCCAGGCAGCTCTTCAAATTAGTCACCTCCGATTCGAGTTGACTTGTGGAGGCCTATACGAGTCAAAATCAAGCCAATTTTAGTACAATGTTAAAGTCCCAAGCCTTTTGCAAGCAACAACGTTTGGCACTTGGGGGCTAATGTTTACCGAAGAAATTCTATTTTCAGTGGCGGTTCATAACATGGCGGTTCATAACAGTAAGTCCCAAGCATTTTGCAAGCAATAATACTTGGCACTTGGGGGCTAATGTGTATTGCTGTTCAAAGCTATGTAAGTGTTTTTCATCTATATTTTAAGAACCGGCACAACCATGTTGGTTAAGCCGCCTCTTGGGGACTACAGAGTAAGCCGGATTTCTTCCATGTTTTGTCCATCTATTCTACTAATGTCGCTAATTTTTTTTCTAAGTCTACATCATATTAATCGTAAGCAATAGACTTGGGGACTAGCACAGTAAAGATAAATGAATACAGAGAAAGGATTGTACCTCAAATTTTTGGTGCATTTGCTTCACCATGTCAACTTCAAGGTTCCGGCTGCTGTGCACTTGGCTCATGTAGCCAGAAAAGATGTCCCCAATGCTCATGTGAGCATAATTCGCAACATCAAGCTTGACCCGGCGGTGGTCTAGAAGTTCTTCCTTGGCAGGGCACTTAGCCAATACAGTCGGCCTTCCCGGCTCAACAAAGCCGGTTCTGGTGATCTCAACGTCAGTATTTTGAGGGTCATCAGTCCTGACCGGGCTAGGGGCTTCTGGATTTTCTAATTCATTGGTGGCTCGTTCAACGGGCAGGTCAGTAGTGGGAGTTGGTAAGTCTTGAGCTGGCTCAGATGGCGGCTCATGAGTTGATGAGTCCAGCACAGCTGTTTCAACAACCGGCTCAGTCACGACCGTGTCTTCAGCTGGCTTGTTTTTCCTAACCGGTTTGCTGGGCTTGGCTTATCCACTGCGCGAAAATAAAGGTTAGTACAGAGGCAAGGGGTTTAGGTAAAAACAAGATAAGCAGATTATTATACCCTGGAGCAGTCTTGAAAGCCGGCAGGTTGGACTGCATTGAGTCGCCGGAGGAAGGGGAAGTGTCCTTGTAATCCTAGTCAGAAGAGTTGAGTGGTTGACGAGTAAGACCCGCCAAGGGATAAAAGGTATTTAAAACAGAAGTGACCTCATTCCTGCGCTTCCTTGGGGTGTTTGGTAAGCCGGAGGAGAGCTCCGCATCGTTGCTGGTCCGGGTCTGCCTCTGGCTCTCATGAATCTGCCGCTTCAAAAGAAATTGAGGATCGTGATGAGCTAAAGGATGGGAAAACCTTACTTTCCGGGTCACTCTGCGGATTTTCCGTCTTGGCAAAGGCTCGGAGTCGGAGGAAAGGATAGTCACCTCATCAGCCTTGCTGCGGCTTGCTCCTATGTCCTCCTGCTGATAATCAATGTCAATAAGATGGTTAAAAAATGAGCCAAGGGAGTCAAGGGCTACCTCCGACTCAGAAGAGTCTGCTAGCTGAAGCAAGTCAGAGGCGGTGGCCTTTTTGCCCTTTCTCTTGGCAGCCTCTTTCCTGGCGACTTTCTTCTCCTTCATGGTTTTCTTGGCAGCCTCATGGTCATATTTGACCTTCCAGAATTTATCACCCGCCTGTAGGAAATTAGCAAAGGTATAAATATGGGTGAAGCCATGGAAAATCAAAGTAATTAATTCATATGGGCGGCTTACCTTTGGCGCCGGGTTAGCCTTGCAGAAAGGGGCTAAGCCCACTCTACTACAGTCTGCCAGGCTCTCGTTCAAAAGAGACTTCGTCATATCGTCAATGACGTATTCCGGCAAGTCATCAGGGCTGTGACGCAGAGGGTCATCCTTCGCGCCTGTATAATCACACATCAAACCAGGGCGGCGGCTCAATGCAATAACCCTCCAGACGAGCCAAACCTAGACCAGGTCAATGCCTGTTAGCCCATTCCCCAGAAGAGCCTTGATCTTGGCCAAAGTGGGGGCGAGCAATTTGCGTTCGGCGGCTGTAATCTTGTCAGGCAAATGATGGTTGGGCCCAAGACAAAGAGCACGAAAGCGGGGCAGAGGGTTTTTGCCAGTCAGAGAGGTATCTTGACAGTAAAACCACGTCATATTCCAATCTTTGGGGTGGCTCAGCGGGTTGGCGTAAGGAAAGATCACATCCCTACGACGCTGGATTGAGACACCGCCAAGATCCAAGCTCTGACCGCTAGCACACTCATTCTGGTGGTTCAAATAAAACAGTTCTCTGAAGAGTAGCAGATTGGGTTCTTCTCCAAGGTATACTTCACTGAATACTTGGAAGTTGCAGATATTAGACACGGAGTTGGGTCTGATGTCTTGTGGGTGAAGATCAAAGAAATGCAACACATCTTTGAAGAATTTTGATCCAGGTGGTGTGAAACCCCGGTTCATATGATCTGTGAAAACAATAACTTCTCCATCTTTGGGTTGAGGAAATTCCTCCTCCGGGTCAGGAGCACGATAAGGCATGACTTCTTTTTTCGGCAGATAGCCGATCTTCACAAAGTCATCCAAAGTACTTTCAGTGACAATGGATTTAACCCAGTTGCAGGAAGTAGGTGCCTTTGGTGCCATTCTGATTGAAAGCCTAAGACAGAGTAAAAGTGCCGGTTCAAATTTAAGCCAGGCAGGAAAAAAAATATTACTATGCATATTCAAGATGGCGGCTTACGAAGGGGCCTAATGGTATAAGGATAATTATGTTATGGTTATTTAAGCCGCCATAGGTTCTATAAGCCATCAGGATTATTTAGAACCGCTATGGGTGATCAGAATTATCAATTGAGCATGGTCTTTTCAAAGTCGGTAATTAGAGTCGCCATGGCTAGATGAATCTAACAAGTGCCGATTTTGCCTAAGTGTTGCATAAACATGTTTCACAAACTGAAGCTATTATTTTGGATGAAACAGACGTTCAGAAAAGGAAAAATTCTATACCTAAAAATATGGTGCAGAGAAGTTCATGCGTTCTACTGAGGATTCTTACAAAGAAAGAAGATCTGCTAGTACTAAAAATGGATGCGGAGCAACTACCGCACGAGATCTACGCTATCGTTGGATCAAACAAGCTACGGCAGAAGCAAATGCAAAGAACTAGGATGAACGAGGAACTGTACAGAAGAACATACTAGCCCTAGCATGGATCTATGGCGCAGAAAGGGGAAAACTTACCGCGGAAGATCTACGGCGGAGGGGCGCTGCCGTTCTCTGGTCAAATTCAGGTCGATGCAGCGGCCAAGCTCGACGGAGACGAGATGCACTGTGGCGGCGGCGGCGGAGCTCCAGTGACAGATGGGGGCGAGAGGAAGAAGATGTGGAACGGGAAGAATGAGGAAGACCTAGTCGGGTCTATTTATAAGGAAGGGCCACTAAAAGAGCGCGAAAAATGAGGAGGCCGAAAATATAAGTTATCCAACTACGGGGGCGCCTCGATTTTTGGGATGGTCATCAAGACAGAGATCCGTTGGGATACATTGAAGAAAATGTGCTTTTATGGCAAGTGATGTCATGGCAGGTTACCACAAATCCAGATGATGATGTCATGGCGGGTTACAAATTTTTTTATAAAGAAGATTTTTTCTTGAGTGTCGAAGATTGACATGAACCAGTTCAAATCAATCTGGGGCCTAATGTTGGGGATATAACTATTGGTATGACCCGCCCAGCAGGGGTCGGGTTATACTTACAAATATTATTGAAGCCCAAGACCCAGGATAGAGATGGCGGTTCAGTTAAGGGCCCAAGGCCTGGAGGCGACTTAAGGCCCGTAGTGATAAACCGCCATGTATACGTGACTTGTATTGTAAGGCAAGAATAGTTAAGAGACCGAGCCAGACACTGTTTATGAGCCGGCCGGGACTCTGTAGAGCCGCTGGGCGTCGACCTTTGTATATAAAGGGACGACCCAACGGTGGTTCATGGCAAGTAACATCAACTCGAGAGCTAGGTCAAGCGATTCGCTTCCTGGTTATCGAGACATAAGTAATCCCACTCAAAACTAGATCATAGGCTTTTACCTTCACCGTAAGGGGCCAAACCAGTATAAACCTCGTGTCCTTTGTCCCGATTAACCCCTTTAAGCTTCCTTGTTGCGATGGCTCCACGACTAAGTCCTTTCACTAGGACATCTGCCGTGACAATTCCACGATAGGAGGGATAGCATATTTGTTGTCGTGGATAGATTCTCGAAAATGGCACACATTATACCATGTCATAAAAGCGATGATGCTGTTAATGTTGTTGATTTGTTCTTTTGTGAAATTATTCGCTTGCATGGTGTGCCAAATACTATTGTTTCAGATCGTGATACTAAATTTCTTAGCCACTTTTGGAGATATTTATGGGCTAAGTTGGGGACTAAACTGCTTTTTAGTACTACTTGTCACCCCCAAACTAATGGACAAACTGAAGTAGTCAATAGAACATTGTCTACTACGCTTAGGGCTATTTTGAAGAATAACAAGAAAATGTCGGAAGAATGCTTGCCTCATATTGAATTTGCTTATAATCGTTCATTGCGTTCTACTACTAAGATGTGCCCTTTTGGAATTGTGTATGGTTTCCTACCTCGTGCACCTATTAATTTGTTGTCTCTTCTATCTTCAGAGAAGGTTAATTTTGATGCTAAACAACGTGCTGAATTGATTTTAAAAACGCATGAGTTAACTAAGGAAAACATTGAGCGTATGAATGCTAAATATAAACTTGCTGGAGATAAGGGTAGAAAACATGTTGTGTTTGCACCTGGAGATCTTGTTTGCTTACATTTGCATAAGGATAGATTTCCTGATTTGCGCAAATCAAAGCTAATGCCACGTGCTGATGGTCCTTTTAAGGTGTTAGAGAAAATAAATGATAATGCATATAAACTTGACCTGCCTGCAGATTTTGGGGTTAGTCCCACTTTTAACATTGCAGATTTGAAGCCTTATTTGGGTGAGGAAGATGAGGTTTCGTCGAGGAAGACTTCATTTCAAGAAGGGGAGGATGATGAGGACATCAATACCATTGTTACACCCATAGCCCCTGCTACTATACATACTGGACTAATTACTAGAGCTCGCGCACGCCAATTAAATTACTAGGTACTTCTGTTTTTTGGTAATGATTCTAATGTTCATGAGAATATGATGCTGCCTAAATTGGATACATTTGTTTTGCTTACAAATGAAGGGCCTAGCTTGGAGAAGGATGAACATTGGAGCAAGAACAAGCATGGAGATGATGGCATGCGCAAGGGGAACAAGAATAGAGTTACAAGTGATGATTCCAGGACGTTGAAGCCACCATAATGAGTGCATGAAGCCTTGGATGAAATATACAAGATGCTACTTCATAACTTTCGTCCAGAGGCTATTCTAGGTGCTGTGTCACCTTATTATTGGGCCAGGCCCATGTAATTTCGAAATACTTGAGTATAGGCTGTTTTTAGAGTCCGTATGTGTGGGGAAACAAGAGATAGGGTTGGTTTCAGACCCCTTCCCCTAAGGCCACGAAATTCCCCCCTCTTCCTCCATATATACAACCCGTAGGGTGTCGTCTAGACTTTGGGTTTTGTTTAGATTAAAAGTTCGCCATAGCTACAACTTCTCGTACTTCGTTTGTGTTCAACGACCAGACCAAGACGTCACAGAACCCCATCTTGATCAATAAAGCTTTCATCTTATATTCACAATATCCAGATTGCAATCTCAGTTTCTTGCTTGTTCTTTGTTTGCTCACAGAAAATAGACCCTCGTGGTCAGGTTGATCATGCTCCGGCGTGGTCAATAACCTCTCAGAGTTGGTTTAGCAATTGCTAAGGCGCAACGTTGCACGTACCTAGTCGGATCGTCAAAGTCTACTCCTCCAAAACGACAATCACCATCTCATTGAAAGATGGGACACCTTTGGCTCTATCACAACACATAAACATGACATGATGCACAACCAAACATGATGCATGACAAGGCTACATGAGGCTACTCATGGCAAGAGATGATGCATACAAGAATATCACATCAAAGCAAGTTTAAATGAGGCCGGAACAACATATAACAAATCCGGTAAGTCCTCATACGCAAATTTCGTAATTGGTCCAGATCTGAATAAACCTTTTGTTAGAGTTGTTAAAAAGCAAGTTAAGATGCACCATGATGATCAACACGAGATTCTAGTCATGTTACATATAAAGTTCATTTAATTCGGAGCTACGACCTAGAAGATTTGAGCAAAACAAGTTAAACATGGTATTGATGCAAAATGCATTCAAACATCAAGTAAACACACTCAAAACAAGGATTCAACATGACATGATGAAACTACATGCAATTCTAAGCAAGTTTCATAAAGAGCATGCTCAAAACGGAGCAACAGTGCAACACATACTCCAAACAAGATATAACAACAATCTCCCCCAAAACAGCAAGTAGGCACTTTGCAAACATCAAAACAACATGCTACAGGAACTATATGAGCAAAAAATTGACATTACCTTCATTTTGAGAAAACATACTTAAAATAACATTAAGGTTCAGGTTCATAGACATCAAGATTAAACCAATATGATCAATGCAAAATGCAACTTTATAACACAGGAGCATATACATGAACAGAGTTAATATGATGGCATGTTGGAGGCATGAAACAAAGATGCTACAACAACTATAAATGGCAACCAAGGGCATAGTATTAAATGACACATAACATAGAGCAAATAACATCAAAGCATCATATACATATGGCTCATGGATTAGTGGGAACCAACGTGGCAAGGTTGAATGTTATAACAATTTCAGCAAGTGTAAAACAACAACATTATCATAGCATGTTTGAAAGCATGTAACAGTGGTCATATGATATCCAATATTATCAAACTTGGAATGTGAACAGATTAATCATAGCGTACTGCAAATCATGTAAATGGAGCATCTCCAAAAGAGGCATGTATCAATTAATAACAAGCTCACAACATGGCATCATGAAGTTAACAAAAAACTGAAACATTATATAGGCATGTTCATGGCAATGAAACTATATGCTACACGACATATATAAGGCATCAAATGGCATTAAATGATAGATCATAACATTTAAATCAAAACATTTCAACTCAGCATCTCCAGATTATGCATGGATTGATTTGTAGCATCAAGCAAATATAGCAACATGATATGATAGATTCAAACTTGACAGAACATTAACAGCAAGTAGCCCACTTCACAAGCTTTATGCGCTCACCACAGGGCATATCAAAATACATAGATTACACCATTGTATATATGGTATGATTATGCTCCTAAAACATCTATACATGATTCTCAAAAGAAAGTCACACAAAAGAATATAAAAATGACAAAATGACAAGTTATAACAATTTTCAGCAGTTAACATCAGCAAGCACTTTTGCAACAGAGATTAACATGTCAAGATGCACCCTACCATGAATTCAAAGCACACCAACACGTGGATCATAAGTATCTGAACATTTTCATCTCAAGATCATCATCATAGGATCAACAAGGACAAAGTTATAGCACTCACAAGGCACCTAAATGATGTTAACATGCAGCAGTTTTCAGCAGTTTATATCACAGCAGTTTTGCAAGGGAAGGCATGAAGATGAATAGTAACATGAATGCAAACTATCCCATCATGAAGAGCACTCTGTGATGAACATTTTGACATCATGCACTCCAAACGGAGAAACGAGCACAAAGTCACACACATCTCAAGAATGCCATATGATGTTGAAAAATCTGGGACTTAGCCAAATATACCAACGCAAAACGGGACGAGGCGGTGTGGGATGGAGGGATCCGGGACAGGCGCGGGAGCGTTTGGATGGGGGAGTGGTGGATCTGATCCACTCCCCTGGATCCGTCGCCGGCGGGACTCAAGCGAGCGACGACGCAGAGGAGGACGGCGAGGGGCAGCAGCGCACGGTCGGCGACGGGCCAACGCTGGCTCGGTGAGGCGGGGAGGCAGCGAGGCGCGGTGGAGGAGCTGCGGGCGGCGGGCAGGTGGCGGCGCAGAGGCGGCGGAGGGCACACAGGGCGCGGCAGCAGGCGGCGGCGCGCAGTGGTCGGCGGCGGCGCGCGGGCGGCTCGGCCCAGCCGCAGACTAGGCGGGCCGGCCTCGAGCCCCGACGGCGGTGACGGTGCGGGGTGATGTGGCGGCTACAGATTCGCTGTGGGGCGGTGGCTGGACGTGTCCGGCGGCGGCGCGAACATGTCCAATGGCGCGGAGGGGATTTGATCTAGGGTTTGCCCGAAATTTCGGGGGATAGGGGGTTTATATAGATAGAGGGAGCTAGGAGAGTCCAAATGATGTGCGGTTTTCTCCCACACGATCATGATCCAACGACGGAGAGCATGGAGGGGGTTTAGATGGGCTAGCAGGCTGTTGTGGAGGGGTGCTGGGCTACAAAGAGAAGGGGGGTTTCACGGTTACATGGTTAACCGTTGGGGAATCAGACAACCTCCAAATGGAACGAAATTTGACAGGCGGTCTACCGGTGATGTACCAAGACCACTTGTCAACTCTCGGCCCATTCTGAGAACGTTTTTCTGCGGCTCACAAAACGAGATCTAGGAGGTACAGCGGGCACGTGCGAGTGTGTCTGTGCTTAGAACGGACAACAGAGAGAACCGGGAAACCCAAACAGATGGAAGTTTTGAAAAACATGCAGATGATGACATGTCAAAGTGCAACTCACAAGCAAAGGACATGGCAACGACGACAAATAACTGGAAGACACCTGGCGCATCGGTCTCGGGGCGTTACACTTGTTGCTTGGTACGTCTAGTTTGGTGTTGCCCTTGTCGGTATGTGAGGATACCTAACGGACTACGTCGATGGAGGATGGATGTAAAATAACACAATATGAACTTAGGGCATATCCAACGGCAACCCGTAAAAATCCTTCTGCATCCGTCCGCGGATAGGGGGAGACCAGTCCGTGGACATGGATGCGGGAGGTCGACATCCAACGCTAGCCGAATACATTTCAAACTCCTTTTCAACAAACCACATGAAATCACTACAAAAAATACACTTCCATGATGATACGTGTTTGTCATAGTAGGTCACGTTTTTTGTCATGCATGTACATCCATGACGATTTTATGACAAAATCAAGATAGTCATACTTGTGCTGTCGTAGAAGTGTTCCATGACATTACCAAAATTATCATCACGGAAGTGTCCACTTCCATGATGATAAATTGCGCGTCACAGAAGTGCTTTCGTCAAGGGTGACCGACACGTGGCATCCATCGTAACGGAACACCGTTAAGCTATCCGGTCTGGTTTTGGATCCGATAACCCGTTAACAGCCCGGACCAATTGGGATTTTCCATGTGTAAAATCATCATTGGCTGGAGGAAACACGTGTTGACTGACCGTTAGGACAGATGTTATCCACTCATTGGACCAAAGGCTCCTATGATACGTTGACATGTGGCATGATCCAATAGAGGCCCATTCCTGTGAAAAGGCCGATGTCAGGACCCCGACTCAATGGCACACCGATCTAGCATGTAACACCTAATATCACTTTGCGGCCTCACCAGGCCTGGGACCGTTTGCGTCTTTTGGCTCACGTATATGATAGTGTCACTAGCATCCATATGACAAGGATCTCGGGCTGACATGGCTAGTCGTGAACCTAAAGTGGCACTAACTTACAGGGACATGCATACATGACCCAGCAATGAACGTGTCGGTCATCAGCGAGTGAATCCGGGCTGTAGCAACTGGGCTAGCAGGACTCCGGTAAACCGGGCTGTAGCAGGCTAACAGGACTCCGGTAGACACCGCGTGACATTTCCCCGAAGGGACAGACATAGGAACGAAGAAGGACACATGCCAGCCAGCCTAAGTGTTCCGGAGCAGTAGCAAGCTACCAAGGCTTAGTGGAAGCATTAGGAGACATTTCCCGGTAAGAGAGGCTACCAAGGATAAACAACTAGATAGTCAGATCCCACACATACCAACCATTTCAATAACATACACACAATATGCTCGATATGTGCAAATACAACATGGCATCACAACATGACTCTACAACTCAAGTATTTTATTCAATAGGCTCTGAGGAGCGAGATATTACAAACATGGGTCTCATGACCCAACATTCAGAGCACATAAATCAAAGCACAAGCGGAAGCTTAACATGTCTGAGTACAGACAACTATAAATGAAAAAGGCTGAGAAGCCTGACTATCTACTAGATCCTGCCGAGGGCACAAGACCGCGGCTGAGGTAACAAGCTAAACGTCGAAGTCCAAGCGGAACTACTAGGGAGACTGAAGTCTCTCTGCAAAAACATAAAATAGGCAAACGTGAGTACAAATGTACCCAGCAAGACTTACATCAGAACTAACTACATATGCATCATTATCAACAAAGGGGGTGGTGGGGTTTAACTGCAGCAAGCCAGCTTTGACTCAGTGGCTATCCCGAACTACGACTGCAAGTAACTCTTTTGAGGTGGCGCACACGAGTCCACATATTCACCATATCAATACACCACTATGGATCCGCTCCCGTCTCCCTACGAGAACGCCATCCATAGCACTCACGCTTATCTTGCGTATTTTAGAGTATCCACTTTCACTTGTCTATGAACTGTACAGGCAACCTAGAAGTCCTTTACCGCGGACACGGCTATTCGAATAGACAATGTTAACCCTGCAGGGGTGTACTTCTTCACACACGCTCTCGCCACTTACCGCCATGTACACGTCGTGTATCTCGGCAACCTTCAAGCGGAAGCCTGGCGAGGGAGTCGGCCACGACCTGACTAACCACACAAGTCTTTCGTCCAGGTTTATCGCCTATTCGGGTTCCATCCGCAAGGAGATCCGGCCGGGGTGCCGCTCACGGCCCCAAATGATGTGAGCAGGGTTCCCAAGCCCACCTCGACGGGTGGATCTACGCTTGGTACACCGTGCCACGGTGCCTAGTCTGTCCCAAGCCCACCTGTACCGGGTGCCACTTGGTAGACTACTAACACTACCTACAAACACCAGAAACTAGTTGCAACTCCTGGACAGAGATCAGGTTGATTAATAAGTCGAGAGGGGCACTTAAGCATTCCAATGTGTGGTTGTAACCGTTCATGGATCACAAACACAGAACTCAGTTCCTGAGGACGGCTGCAATGAGACAACCCACCATGTAGTCCTACATGGCCTCTCACCGCTACCTTTACCAAATCGTGTTCACACACTTAGCTCATAGATAGTAGGACATGTTCACACACCTCCAATTCATCCCCGATGAATCAGACCTGACACAACTCTAAGCAATAGCAGGCATGACAGACAAGCATGAATGAGTAGGCACATCAGGGCTCAAACAACTCCTACTCATGCTAGTGGGTTTCATCTATTTACTGTGGCAATGACAGGTCATGCAGAGGATAAAGGGGTTTAGCTACCGCAATATGTAATAGTTGAATCGTTGTTGTCCTAATGCAGTAAAAGAGAGCAGGAGCGAGAGAGTGGGATTGTATCGAAATGAACAAGGGGGGTTTGCTTGCCTGGCACTTCTGAAGATAATATAGTTCTTCATCGGTGTCATCGAACTCATCGTCGGAACCAAGTCTATCGAGAGGGGACAAATACCGACAACACAGAGAAAACACAATCAATGCAATGCAACAATATGATGCATGAATATAACATGGCAAAATGAGTGTGTTTTGGCTACTGCAACTTAGAACAGATTAAATGAAGTTGGTTTGAACCAAGGGTTCAAATTCAAACTCCATATGTGCTTATTTAAATGCCAATTATGCAAATTGTCATATAAAGCAACCTTAGGTTGTTCAAACATGCATGAAAATGGTACATATGGATATATTGGATTCTTTTGATCATTTTTCATATATAAATTATTTCATTCTGAGTTATGGTTGAATTTATATGGATTTTTGAAGTTTTGGATATTTTCTGGAATTTTCAGAATAAGAATAAATCCAGAAAAGGATAACTGCGTCAGCATGACGTCGTTGTGACGTCAGCAGGTCAATAGACCGGGTCTAGGTCAAACCTGACATCTAGGGTCCACACGTCAGTGACTAACTAACTAACCTAAATTAATTAATGTTAAATTACTACTAACTAAAATGTCAGTTGGGTTAATTAGACTTAATTAAAAAAAACTAATCTAGGATTAGCTGGGCCAGGGCCCACTTGTCAGCGACCCAGGAGAGGTCAAACCCCTGGTCAACAGGGCCTAACTAGCCGGCGGCTCGTCGCCGGTGGCAACAGGCGCGACGGAGGGCTCGGGTTCGCTCTCCCGACGCCCAAACGAGCGGCGGAGGGCACCCGCGGGGAGCTGGAGCTCTCCCGCATCCAGTGCCGCAAGCGGCAGCAGCTGGGGTGGCCGAAGTTGGGCGCGGCGAGGTCATCTGCGGCGGCCGGAGTTCGGCCGGGGTCGGGTTTGGCGCTACGGTGCGGGGGGGGGGGGAGTAAAAGGAGAGAGGGGAAAAGCAGTGGAGCTCACATTGAGGGCGATGAGGTGGTCAGCGAGCTCGGGGACGCGCCGGGATCGGCGAATCGACGATGACAATCTCCGGCGGCCGAGGCTTCGAAACAAGGTCGGGGACAACGATATGGGGCTTCCGGCGTTGTGTTCGTTGGCGGGGAGCTTCAGGGCGATGCGGCGGGGCCGATGGATGCGTTGGGGAGGCGAGGAGGTGGCTCAAGGCGCGGCAGCGGCGAGCGGCGGCGACGGTGGCGGTCGGTTGTGCGAGAGGAAGAGGCGAGGGAGAGATGAAGGGGAAGAGTGAGGGGTCAGGGGGTCCAGAGCGGCGGCGAGGAGGGGCTTCGAGGTGCCTCGGTGAGGCAGGCGAGCAGGGAGGAGGCGTGGCGCCTTGCGCGCGCGTGTGCTGTCCTACCTCTGCCTACTGGCAGAGGTTAGGGATGACTGGCAGCGAGCCAGGTGGGCTGGGCCAGCACAGGTGAGGCCCAGGTAAGTGGGCTGTCAGGTGAGTTTTTCTGCTCTATTTTAATTTTTGTTTTGTTTTCTTTTAATCCAGTTATTGTTCCACTTCTTGTGAATTCAAAATGAATTCAAACAATGACAAAACACTCTGAATAATTTTATGGTGTTAGATGGACTTTTCCAACAGCACATAAAACATTTTAAAGTTATTTGAAAATATATCCCATATATTATGAATATAATTCCAAATTCAAATACAATAATGATTTAAATTCAGTGCCCAAAATATTCCTTACAAATGTTCATTATTTTTGGTTTGGTGCAAAAGCCTTGCCAAAAATATTAAACAGTTAATAAGAACATTTTGAGAAACATTGAATGCAATTTTCCAGGGTTCTTTGCCCTTCTTGAATTAAATCTTGAGGCTTCCAAATTTCCTCTATTCAGGTTTCAAAAATTTAAACATGATGCAAGCAAGATGCAAACACTAGGCAGCACCAGAAGCTAGGGATGTGACAACTCACCCCCACTAAGCAAAAATCTCGTCCCGAGATTCAAGAGTAGGGTAAGATGAAGGGGAACGCAAACTAACACAATCTTCACGATCCATTTGCACTTCATAGGGGCGTTGATTCGATCACCATCTTTGACTCGATGTCTTCCTCTGAGAACTCCAACTAACATGACAAGAAGAGGAAAGGAAAACTCTAGAAGAATCGATCTTCTTGAAGACCGAACAACTCAGGATCAACTCATGGGATGAGACATAGCAACATCTCCCGAGCTGAGACACAAAGCATACATCTAGAGGGATGGAGTGGAACAGATAACGAGGGTTCACTAGGTAGACAACAATTCCACACTTAAGAAGGTGGTAAACGATTGTCAACGTAGCGAGGAGTTGAGTTGCCATGATACCATAACGGGGCACTTTAGGGAAGGTGACTTGTAGAAATATCCCCTTAAGTGGCAAAAAGAATTACCTTTGATGCAGAGATCATTGAAACTCTTTATACCAGCCTAAGGCAATTCTCGAGCGATCGTTTGGAGGTGTTCGGTAGAATGGCATACCCGAATTAGAATGGATGATGTGGATTACCTTGTTGAAAACAACACAAGGAATGATTTTGCTTGCGCGTGCTCTCAAGAACTTGAGCAATTCCATAATCATCATAGTTCTACCAACATCTATGAAAAGAATGTTAAAACAACTACATACTACCATGATGAATAATGATGGAGGATGCAGATGGAAAGGAAGACAACACCTTCAAAAATTTCACCCTAGCAATGCCATGGAAACAAAATCTGGATGATCGACCGAGAGACATTTAGCACTCCGCTTCTAATGTTCTCCTTGATGTACTAGGTACCACGGTCAATGCTTAAAAGCATCAACATGACCATCAAGTAAAGGTCGGATTTCAGAAGCACACAAATCCATAAGGAATAACTACGGAAGTAGATCCTGCGAGATCCTTATGGGGATGTGACCAACTTCCTCAATCAAGATACTACAATAATAGGTCTTCCGGTTGGTTGTGTTGGCCATGACATCCACTTTGCCGGTTACAGAGAGACCAATATTATGGTTCTTGGAACAGTTCCAACCATCATATCTGCCTGAGATTCAGATCTAGTTGGTGTCAGGATATTCCAGACAACATGTCTAGAAAAGAAAGGTTGCAACACAAGTCGACGAGATGACGTTGCAAGATTCTCGGGAGATGAACTACGATAGCAAGCTCCAAAACATGAGCTGGTTCTGCTACATGCATGTGAACATGATGTCCAAGACAAACATGACCACATAGTAGTCTTATGATAAAACACTATTGAGTTCTGGTTGGGAACCATCATTGGGGATATCGAAGTCCTTACATAATTCATATGATTAGCTCTTATGAAGAAAATTCTTCTCCTTGAACAATTCAATCAGTGGCTTGGTGTGCTAGGGGCACATATAGAATGGAGGTAGTGAGCCTATCAAACCATAGCATACTTCGCACATGCATGACTAACTTGAGATGGTTCCAGAGGAGGCAACATTGACTTTCTCGAATTCACGGCGGCAACTTGCATCAAATGCACATGACCTAGAGGAGGTCACTTCTTTCATCTGGACATATGCTCCATGAGCGGGTCATGAAGATAATGCTTATAAAAGTTTCCAATACTAGCTGGATGTTCAACACAATCACGGAGAAGATAAAAATGTTGCTGATGGGCTCAACAACAATTCATCTAGGTTTCCATGAAGATGGAATCCCATAATTGTGTGAACAAGTGATAGCATTGGTCAGACCCAAAAGATATAATGGTGTATGCTCGAAGAAACAACCACGAGTAAGACAACATTATGAATATCGTTGGTTCTGATTTGATTTGAGGATAGCCCATACTCGAATCAAAGATTGGATAAGATGATAGGTCCATTAACTGATCACGAGGGTCAATCAATGAAAATACCATCTTTCTTCAACACACATACAAGATATCCCTTAAACTGAACTAAGTCAGACAAGCTTTTATCTTCCAACTCTCCAAGTTGTTGTTTATCTTAACCAACTAGCTTAGGGGTATCCTGCACAGATTCTTGGAGAAGGTTGGTTTACAAGAAACCAACTTGATCACGAGCTCAACGCATTGGTCAGGGGAACAACCCGGTGATACTTCCGGGAAGATAATCGGAAAATCACCAGCCACGAATATGCTACTAAGCTCAAGAATAATCTTGCTTCTCAGGCAAGACGATATGATCGAATAACCAAGGGATTGGAATAGCCCTAACTCATTGATCGAGAGGTGCACCAGAAATAAGGACTAGGTAGCACGATCTATCTTAGAATGATGACTCAGGAACTAACATGCTAAGAATGAAATTATTGTCCTTTAACTACCAAGCAACGGAGTTGCTAGGAGTATAGATTTCACACATCACGGTTCACTTGTCGGCATTCCGGTTGCAACAACACGGGAGCCGAGAAATGAATATTGAGGGCGAGAAGTATTACTGCATCAAGAATTCATAAGAGATAGTGCAATTCTCATGACGATTCCTGACGTAAAGAGGGTAACACTTCAGGGTAGAAGGGATCAAAAGCTTGATTGCATTTTGATCTACGGAATACAACTGCTCTGACCCAATCCTGGATATGGATGAGGTACTGGAGTTTGTCTCTCCTAGTCATTCCAGAATAGAATGGCTTAGAGGACCACAGGAGTAATAGGCATCGATGAAAAAATGCATGCATACTCTTGACTATCAATTGATAGACGAGGGTCGGAAGACAACTAAAATGGGACAACTCAAAAGAACATAAGATTTTCTGAGTTGTGGATGCATGGATTAGCATGTCGAACCAAGTTCAACAGGTTTCTTCCGGATAACCCATGCAGAAAGGTAGAGCTGGTAGAGTAACAACATAGAATCGAGAACTCATCAAGAGCACTCTGGTTGTGATCTTTTGGTCCAACGAGGAACTTCTGCCATAAATAGTTCATGGTATTGGAAGAAGGAAATACCATGGACCTTGAGGACTGTCGCAAAGGTTACTAATTTCCTGAAGGATCTAGCAAACACTATCAACATGAAGCAAGTAGGGTGAATCTCGGGTTCAACAACCCAGGAGTAGAATACCTACTACTAAGTGGCATCATGGGATGCTTCCGAGAATGATGGCCAGAATCATCACACTGGGAACACAGAGCATGGCTGGATTACTAGGTGATACTCTAGACACCTAGAGTCATAATAATAGCTCCAACATAAATGTCGAGGCAATAGAATACCTCAACTCAACAATTAGTGTGTTTAACCTGGCCTAAAGGAACATCGAAACCAGAGGGAAAGGATTCTGCAAATGCACCAGATTGTTTAGAAACCTGGGATGACTCGGACAACATAACGGCTGTAAAGGCTCGAAAATATTTGAGACAAGCTACAAAAATGGTGGCATAACCACTCGATCATCATAATAACAAGGTTTCGAGATCAACAGTTAACATACGGAAGTAGTAGGAACTGAGCTGAGACTTAAATCCAACAATCTTATAAGTCTATGGATTAGTAACACATGATCCTGATGGAAGGAAGAGAAAGCCTAGTTCCTTAACCCTGTAGGAAAGATAAGGTGACTCAGATCAGAAGGCTTAAGGTATAAGGAGTAAAAAGAGCCTTACGTTCCATCCCACAATCAATTCCCTTATATAACTAAAGAATTTCTAGACTCAACTTCGACCAGTTTGGCTTGGAAATCCTATAGGCAGTCAAGCTCTGATACCAAAGCTGTCAGGACCCCGACTCAATGGCACACCGATCTACCAAAGTCTATAGGCAGTCAACGGGTGTCGCCTTACCAGGCCCGGGACCGTTTGCGTCTTTTGGCTCACGTATATGATAGTGTTACTAGCATCCATATGACATGGATCCCGGGCTGACATGGCTAGTCGTGAACCCAAAGTGGCACTAACTTACAGGGACATGCATACATGACCCAGCAACGAAGGTGTCGGTCATCAGCGAGTGAATCCGGGCTGTAGCAACTGGGCTAGCAGGATTCCGGTAAACCAGGCTGTAGCAGGCTAACAGGACTCCGGTAGACACCGCGTGACATTTCCCCGAAGGGACAAACACAGGAACGAAGAAGGACACATGCCGGCCAACCTAAGTGTTCCGGAGCAGTAGCAAGCTACCAAGGCTCAGTGGAAGCACTAGGAGACATTTCCCGGTAAGAGAGGCTACCAAGGATAAAAAACTAGATAGTCAGATCCCACACATACCAAGCATTTCAATAACATACACACAATATGCTCGATATGTGCAAATACAACATGGCATCACAACATGACTCTACAACTCAAGTATTTTATTCAATAGGCTCCGAGGAGCGAGATATTACAAACATGGGTCTCATGACCAAACATTCAGAGCACACAAATCAAAGCACAATCGGAAGCTTAACATGTCTGAGTACAGACAACTATAAATGAAAAAGGCTGAGAAGCCTGACTATCTACTAGATCCTGCCGAGGGCATAAGATCGCGGCTGAGGTAACAAGCTAAACATCGAAGTCCACGCGGAACTACTAGCGAGACTGAAGTTTCTCTACAAAAACATAAAATAGGCAAACGTGAGTACAAATGTACCCAGCAAGACTTACATCAAAACTAACTACATATGCATCATTATCAACAAAGGGGGTGGTGGGGTTTAACTGCAGCAAGCCAACTTTGACTCAGTGGCTATCCTGAACTACGACTGCAAGTAACTCTTTTGAGGTGGCGCACATGAGTCCACATATTCACCATATCAATACACCACTATGGATCCGCTCCCGTCTCCCTACGAGAACGCCATCCATAGCACTCATGCTTATCTTGCATATTTTAGAGTATCCACTTTGTCAGGACCCCGACTCAATGCCACATCGATCTAGCATGTAACACCTCATATCACTTTGCGGCCTCACGCACGGTATTCCCACGGGTGTCGCCTTACCTTTGCCCGGGACCGTTTGCGCCTTTTGGCACACGTATATGACAGTGTCGCTAGCATCCATATGATAAGGAGCCCGGGCTGACATGGCTAGTCGTAAACCCAAAGCGGCACAGACTTACAGGGACAGGCATCCATGACCCAGCATCGAACGTGTCGGTCATCAGCGAGTGAAACCAGGCTGTAGCACTGGGCTAGCAGGACTCCGGTGAACCGGGCTGTAGCGGGCTAACAGGACTCCGGTATTCATCGCGTGACATTTCCCCGAAGGGACAGACACAGGAACGAAGAAGGACACATGCCGGCCAGCCTAAGTGTTCCGGAGCAGTAGCAAGCTACCATGGCTCGGTGGAAACACTAGGAGACATTTCCCCGTAAGAGAGGCTACTAAAGATAAACAACTAGATGGTCAGATCCCACACATACCAAGCATTTCAATAACATACACACAATATGCTCGATATGTGCAAATACAACATGGCATCACAACATGACTCTATGACTCAAGTAATCTATTCAATAGGCTCCGAGGAGCGAGATATTACAAACATGGGTCTCATGACCCAACACTCAGAGCATACAAGTCAAAGCACAAGCGGAAGCTATCATGTCTGAGTACAGACAACTATAAATGAAAAAGGCTGAGAAGCCTGACTATCTATCAGATCCTGCCGAGGGCACAAGACCGTAGCTGAGGTATCAAGCTAAACGTCGAAGACCACGCGGAATTACTAGTGAGACTGAAGTCTCTCTGCAAAAACATAAAATAGGCAAACGTGAGTACAAATGTACCCAGCAAGACTTACATCAGAACTAACTACATATGCATCATTATCAACAAAGGGGATGGTGGGGTTTAACTGCAGCAAGCCAGCTTTGACTCGGTGGCTATCCTAAACTACGACTGCAAGCGACTCTTTTGAGGTGGCGCACACGAGTCCACATATTCACCATATCAATACACCACTATGGAACCGCTCCCGTCTCCCTACGAGAACGCCATCCATAGCACTCACGCTTATCTTGCGTATTTTAGAGTATCCACTTTCACTTGTCTATGAACTGATATAAGCAACCCAGAAGTCCTTTTCCGTGGACACGGCTATTCGAATAGATTAGGTTAACCCTGCAGGGGTGTACTTCTTCACACACGCTCTCACCACTTACCGCCGTTTACACGACATGTACTCGGCAACCTTCAAGCGGAAGCCCAACGTGGGTGTCGGCCACGGCCTGCCTAAACACTCAAGTCTCTAGTCCAGGTTTATCGCCTATTCGGGTTCCATCCATGAGGAGATCCGGCCGGAGTTTCGCTCACAGCCCCAAACGATGTGTACAGGGTTCCGTGACACCAAACGGGTGCCCGGTTTACCCGGCCACGTGCCTACCGCATCACAGCCCACCCCTACGGTCAGCGCTGTCCACGGCCTCCAGCATACTACAAACACCAGAAACTACTTGCAACTCCTGGACAGAGGACAAGGGTGATTAAGAAGCCGAGAGGGTCCATTGGTTTCGGGCCCAATGCGTGGTAGTAGCTGAATCATGGATCACAAACACAGAACTCAGTTCCTGAGGACGGCTGCAATGAGACAACCCACCATGTACTCCTACATGGCCTCTCACCGCTACCTTTACCAAATCGTGTTCACACACTTAGCTCACACACAGTAGGACATGTTCACACACCTCTGATTCATCCCCGATGAATCAGACCTGACTCAACTCTAAGCAGTAGCAGGCATGACAAACAAGCATGAATGAGTAGGCACATCAGGGCTCAAACAACTCCTACTCATGCTAGTGGGTTTCATCTAATTACTGTGGAATGACAGGTCATGCAGAGGATAAAGGGGTTCAGCTACCGCAGCAAGTAACAGTTGAATCGTTGTTGTCCTAATGCAGTAAAAGAGAGCAGGAGCGAGAGAGTAGGATTGTGTCGGAATGAACAAGGGGGTTTTGCTTGCCTGGCACTTCTGAAGATAACATTGAGTCTTCATCAGTGTCAACGATCACATCATCGGTATCACGTCTATCGAGAGGGGACAAATACCGGCAACACAGAAGGGAACACAATCAATGCAATGCACAATATGATGCATGATCATGACATGGCAATATGAATGTGTTTTGAGCTAATGCAACTAGCAACAGATTAAATGAAGTTGGTTTGAATACAAGATTCAAATTCAAACTCCATATGTGATTATTTAAATGTCATTCACTTCATTTGCTCTAAACAGTAGTGATAAGTTGTTCTAACATGCATGAAAATGGTACAGATGGATTCCTTGAATTTTTCTGATAATTTTTCATATATAAATTATTTAATTTGGAGTTACGGTTAATTTTCTATGAATTTTGGAAGTTTTTAGGCATTTTCTGAAATTTATAAATCATTTAGGATTTATTTAAATTCCAGAACAAATACTGCGTCAGCATGACGTAATAGTGACGTCAGCAGGGTCAACCGAGCGCCCCAGGTCAAACCTGACGTGTGGGGTCCACACGTCAGTGTCTCAGTCAACTAACCAGGTTAGTTAGCCCTAACTAACTTAGTTAGCCGGGCGGGGCCCGCATGTCAGTGGCCTACCTAATTAACTAAGTTAGTTAACACTAACTAACTTAGCACTAACTAAGCAGGCGCCTGGGCCCACACGTCAGGGGGTCAAACCCCGGGTCAAACCCGCCGGAGTTGACCCGCGGCTTGTCGCCGGCGACGCCAGCAACGGCGGAGGGCGTCGGAAACGCTCCTTCGGCGACCAAATCGGCGACTGAGGGGCTCTACGCGTAGCGGGGAGTCGCCCGCATCCATCTGTGCAACCGGCAGGGGCTGGGGTGGCTCGAGCTCACCGGAACGGGGCCCGCGGCGGCGACCGGAGTTCGGGCCAGCACGGGCACGGGGCTACGCTTGGCGAGCGAGCGAGCTGAGAGGCTGGGCGGGCTCCTGGAAGATCCACGAGCTCGAGGTCGTGCTCGGACGCGAGTTCGGTGACCTGCAACGACGGCGGCGACATCGCCGGCGGAGCCGAGCTCGCGGCTCCGGTGGAATCGAGGCTACAGGGCGCAATCGAAGGGGAAAAGAGGGAGGGGAGGCGTGGGAGCTCACAGCGGTGCCGTAGGGGTGGTTAGCCGGCTCGGGGACGCGACGATGGTGGTGAATTGACGATGAAGATCCTCGGCGGCCGGCGATGGAAACGGCGATGCCGGCGACGTTGTGGCGCGTCCGTAGTTCCATGGCTTGGTGGGGAGGTCGAAGATGTCGTGACGGAGCTCTCAAGCACGCTGGATGGGCGAGGGAGGGCTGGTGGCCATGGTTACGGCGACGAAGACGGCGAGCTCCGCTCGGTGGTGTGCGCGGGAGGGAAGCAGAGGAGGGAACGGGGTCCAGGGGAAGAGAGGGAGGGCTGGACGGCTCCGGGCGGCTGCGTGGCGTCTCCACGCATGGATAGGCTCGAAGGGGGAGGCCTCCAGCGCGAAGCAGGAGGTGGCCGGCGTCGACGCGCGCCACGCCTCGCCTCTGCTCGTCCTCCTGGCAGAGGAGGAAGAGGACAAAGGAGGAGGAGGTGGGCTGGGCCGGCTGGGGGAACTGGGCCGGCTCTGGTGGCTGCGCGGGTAAGGCCAGGTAAGTGGCCCAGGTGGCCTCTCTCCCCTTATTTTTGTTCTGTTTTATTTTTTTCTATTTCTGCAATTTGTTTTTGATTTGTTTTAAATATCAAATCATTTAATAAAATCCTGGAAATAAATATGGGTGCTTTCTGAATTATTCCAGTGACCCTTATCAATTTCCAACATTTATTTGAGCATTTAAAATATTTATAGTATTTAAATGCCCAAAGTCAAATACAATATGATTTAATTCAAAAATCCAAAAATGACCTAAGGATATATTCATCATTTTTGGCAGAGGTTTCCACCTTAACCAGAAATCATGAACTTTTCTTAGGGGCCTTTTGGGTTTATTGAAAAGATTTTAACTTACCCTAGTTGAGTTGATTTAATGCTAGGGTTTGAACATCCCCATTTCAATTTTAGGCAAAATTTAAACATGATGCAACACATGACTAGCTAGCTCAGAGCATTACCAGAAGCTAGGGATGTGACAACTCACCCCCACTAAACAAGAATCTCGTCTCGAGATTCAAGCGTAGGGTAAGGTGAAAGGTAAGCGCAACTAGTATAATCTTCACGATCCAGGGTGCACTTCAGTTGAACGTTGATTTGAACACCATCTTTGTCTTGTCGTCTTGCTCTGAGCACTCCTGTCAACATGACATGGAGGGAAGAAGGAGACTCTAGAAGGGTCGATCTTCTCGAAGATCGAGCAACTCACGGAATGAGACATAACAATATCTCTCGAGCTGAGAGACGAAGCACAGATCTGAAGAAATGGAGTAAGACAGACGACGAGGGTTCGCTAGGTGGACCACAATTCCACACCTAAGAAGGTGGTAAACGATTGTCCACGTAGCGAGGAGTTGAGTTGCCATGATACCACGACGAAACATCCTGAAGGAGGGTGATTCGTAGATTATCCCCTTAAGTGGCAAAAAGAATTACTTTTGATTCAGAGATCACTGAAATTCTTTAAACCAGCCTAAGGCAATCACAAGCGATCATTTGGAGGGGGTCGGTAGAATGGCATACTCGGACTTGGATGATGTGGATTACCTTGTTGAAGACAACGCAATGGATGAATTTGCTTATCACCGGAAATGGAAGAGACCCATGGTAGAATGGCACATTGGCGGTGCAAGCTGGGAACAAAATGCAACTGCTGGGAATGATTCTGGTAACTGGGGAAGAACCCAACAATAGAGAGTGAATTCATTGTTTGAAAAGATCATAGCATTGCCGAGGAAACTGAGAGCAATCCCAGTTAGCGTCGATGATAACACCTAGCACTTGAGCGTGCTCTCAAGAACTTGAGCATTTCCACATTCATCAAGGTTTTACCAATATCCGTGTCAAGGATCCTGGCAACACAACTTGCTACCACGATGAATGATGATGGATGATGCAGATGCATAGGAAGATAACATCAACTCAGATTTCACCCTAGCGAGGCCAAGGAAACAAAATCTGGATGATCGACCGAGAGACATTTAGCACTCCGCTTCTAATGTTCTCCTTGACGTGCTAGTGTAACCCATTCATAGATATGGTTTGATAACTAGAACATCAAGTAAAGGTCGGACTTCGGGAGCAATAGAATCCATAAGGAACAGTTACGGAGGTAAATCCTACGAAATCCTTATGGGGAGGTGGCCAACTTCCTCAATCAAGATACTACAATATTAGGTCTCCCGGCGGGGTGTGTTGGCCACGACATCCACTTTACCGGTTATCGTGAGACCAATATTATATTTCTTGGGAAGTGTTCCAAACCATCATATCTGCCTGAGATTCAGATCTGGTTGGTGTCAGGATATTCCAGACTCATCGAGTCTAGAAAGAAAAACGAAAGTTTGCAACACAAATCGACGAGATGACGTTGCGGGATTCTCGGGAGATGAACTACGATAGCAAACTCCAAAACATGAGCTGGTTCTGCTACACACATGTGAACACGTTGTCCCAGACAAGCATGGCCACGTAGCAGTCTTATAATTAAACACTACCGAGTTCAGGTGGAGAACCATCATCGAGGATATCGAAGTCTTTACGCAAGTCCATGGATTAGATCCCAAGCATAGACTTCTTTTCCTTGAACAAGTCAATCAGTGGCTTAGTGTGCTAGGGACACATATAGAATGAAGGTTGCAAGTCTCCAGGCCACAGAATACTTCGCACGTATGCATGACTGACTTGGGATGATTCCAGAGGAAGCAAAACTAACTTTCTCAAATCCACGGCGGCAACTTTCACCAAATGCACGTGTATAAGAGGAAGTCACTCCTTTCATCAAACAATTACTTCATGAGCTAGCATGAAGAAAATGCCTTCAAAAGTTTCCAACGCTAGCTTAATGTTCAACAAAATCATGGAGGAGATAAGGATGTTGTCAATGGGCTCAACAACAACTCTTCCGGGTTTCCCTTTAAAAGGAATTCCATAGTTAAGTGAACAAGTGATAGCATTGGTCAGGCCAAAGATGTAATGGTGTATGCTCGAGGGATCAACCACGAATAAGACAACATTACGAGCATCATTGGTACTGATTTGATTTGACGATAGCCCACACTCAAATCAAAGGATTGATAAGACAATAGGTCCAGCAACTGATCACAGGGACCAATCGATGAAGATATCATCTTTCTTCAACACACACTACACAAGAATATCCCTTTGGAACGAACTAAGTCAGGCAAGCTTTTATCTTCCAACTCTCCAAGTCGTTGTCTAACTTAACCAACTAGCTCAGGGATATCCAACACAGATTCTTGGAGAAGGATGGTTCACAAAAAACCAACTTGATCACGAGCTCAACATAGCGGTCAGGTGACAACCTGGTAATACTTCTGAGAAGATATTCAGAGAATCACGAGCCACCGGTATGTTACTAAGCTCGAGAACAATCTTGCTTTTGAGGGCAAGACGATATGATCAAATGAGTGAGGACTTGACAAGATCCTAACTCATCAATCGAAGGGTGCACCGAAATAAGGACTAGGTAGCACGATCAGTCTTAGAAGGATGATTCAATAACCAACACACTAAGAATAAAATTATTGTCCTTTAACTACTCAGCAACGAGGTTGCTAGGCGTATTGATTTCACACATCACAATTCATTTGTCGGTATTCCGGTTGCATCAACACGAAGACCGAGGAATGACTAATGACGGCAAGAAGTATCACTGTACCAGGAGTTCATAGGATGGGGTGCAATTCCTATAACAATCTCGATATAAAATATGTAATACTCCAAGGTAGAGCAGAACCAAAAGCTGGATTGGCATTTGATCTGCGGAATACAACTACTTTGACCCAATCCTAGATATGGAAGAGGTACTGGAGTTTGTTTCTCCTAGTCATTCCGGAATAGAATGGCTTGACAGACCACAAGAGTCATAGGCATCGATGAACGAACGCACGCATACTCTTGACTATCAATTGATAGACGAGGGTCAGAATGCAACTAAAGAGAACAACTCAAAGGAACATATAACTTTCTGAGTTGTGGATGCATAGATTAGTATGTCGAACCAAGTTCAACATATTTCTTCCGGATAACCCATGCAGAAAGGTAGAA
This sequence comes from Triticum aestivum, assembly GCF_018294505.1. NCBI lineage: Eukaryota > Viridiplantae > Streptophyta > Magnoliopsida > Poales > Poaceae > Triticum > Triticum aestivum. The sequence goes on from NC_057810.1 coordinate 316,494,575, forward strand.
CTGGCAGAGTCACGATTTATGAATGGAGAACTCCTCAAGAGTACTCTAATTGTGATTTTTTTTGATCCAATAAACATCTGCCATAAGTAGTTCATGGTATTTGGAAGAAGAAGATACCACGGACTTCAAGGACTATCGCAAAGGTTACTAATATCCTAAAGGCACTAGCAATTACTATCAACATGAAGTAGGTAGAGTGAATCTCGGGTTCAGAACCCAGGAGTAGAATACCTGCTACTAAGTAGCATCACGGGATGCTTCCGAGAATAAAGGCCAGAATCTTCACACTAGGACACAAATCATGGCTAGACCACTAGATGATCCCCTAAGCACTTAGGGTCATAATAATAATTCCAACATATATGTCGAGGCAATAATTACCTCAACACACCGATTAGTGTGGTAAATCTGGCCCATGGGAACATCGGAAACAGAAGGAAGGGATTTGCAAATGCTTCAGACTATTCAGAAACGTGGGGTGACTCGGACAGCATAACGGCTGTAAATGCTCAGAAAAGATTTGAGACATTCACAAAAATGGGGGCATAACCACTCAAAGGCACAATATCAAGGTTTCGAGATCAACAATTTAACATACGGAAGTAATAGGAACTGAAACGAGGCTTAAGTCCAACAATTCTATAGGTCTACGGATTGGTAACACGTGATCCTAATAGAAAGAAGAGATAGCCTAGTTCTTAATCCCCGCAGGAAAGATAAGATGACTCAGATCAGAAGGGCATGAGGTATAAGGAGTAAAAAGAGCCTTACGTTCCATCCCACAATCAATTCCCTTATATAACTAAAGAATTTCTAGACTCAACTTCGACCAGTTTGGCTTGGTAATCCTACAGGCAGTCAAGCTCTGATACCAACGCTGTCAGGACCCCGACTCAATGCCACATCGATCTAGCATGTAACACCTCATATCACTTTGCGGCCTCACGCACGGTATTCCCACGGGTGTCGCCTTACCTTTGCCCGGGACCGTTTGCGCCTTTTGGCACACGTATATGACAGTGTCGCTAGCATCCATATGATAAGGAGCCCGGGCTGACATGGCTAGTCGTAAACCCAAAGCGGCACAGACTTACAGGGACAGGCATCCATGACCCAGCATCGAACGTGTCGGTCATCAGCGAGTGAAACCAGGCTGTAGCACTGGGCTAGCAGGACTCCGGTGAACCGGGCTGTAGCGGGCTAACAGGACTCCGGTATTCATCGCGTGACATTTCCCCGAAGGGACAGACACAGGAACGAAGAAGGACACATGCCGGCCAGCCTAAGTGTTCCGGAGCAGTAGCAAGCTACCATGGCTCGGTGGAAACACTAGGAGACATTTCCCCGTAAGAGAGGCTACTAAAGATAAACAACTAGATGGTCAGATCCCACACATACCAAGCATTTCAATAACATACACACAATATGCTCGATATGTGCAAATACAACATGGCATCACAACATGACTCTATGACTCAAGTAATCTATTCAATAGGCTCCGAGGAGCGAGATATTACAAACATGGGTCTCATGACCCAACACTCAGAGCATACAAGTCAAAGCACAAGCGGAAGCTATCATGTCTGAGTACAGACAACTATAAATGAAAAAGGCTGAGAAGCCTGACTATCTATCAGATCCTGCCGAGGGCACAAGACCGTAGCTGAGGTATCAAGCTAAACGTCGAAGACCACGCGGAATTACTAGTGAGACTGAAGTCTCTCTGCAAAAACATAAAATAGGCAAACGTGAGTACAAATGTACCCAGCAAGACTTACATCAGAACTAACTACATATGCATCATTATCAACAAAGGGGATGGTGGGGTTTAACTGCAGCAAGCCAGCTTTGACTCGGTGGCTATCCTAAACTACGACTGCAAGCGACTCTTTTGAGGTGGCGCACACGAGTCCACATATTCACCATATCAATACACCACTATGGAACCGCTCCCGTCTCCCTACGAGAACGCCATCCATAGCACTCACGCTTATCTTGCGTATTTTAGAGTATCCACTTTCACTTGTCTATGAACTGATATAAGCAACCCAGAAGTCCTTTTCCGTGGACACGGCTATTCGAATAGATTAGGTTAACCCTGCAGGGGTGTACTTCTTCACACACGCTCTCACCACTTACCGCCGTTTACACGACATGTACTCGGCAACCTTCAAGCGGAAGCCCAACGTGGGTGTCGGCCACGGCCTGCCTAAACACTCAAGTCTCTAGTCCAGGTTTATCGCCTATTCGGGTTCCATCCATGAGGAGATCCGGCCGGAGTTTCGCTCACAGCCCCAAACGATGTGTACAGGGTTCCGTGACACCAAACGGGTGCCCGGTTTACCCGGCCACGTGCCTACCGCATCACAGCCCACCCCTACGGTCAGCGCTGTCCACGGCCTCCAGCATACTACAAACACCAGAAACTACTTGCAACTCCTGGACAGAGGACAAGGGTGATTAAGAAGCCGAGAGGGTCCATTGGTTTCGGGCCCAATGCGTGGTAGTAGCTGAATCATGGATCACAAACACAGAACTCAGTTCCTGAGGACGGCTGCAATGAGACAACCCACCATGTACTCCTACATGGCCTCTCACCGCTACCTTTACCAAATCGTGTTCACACACTTAGCTCACACACAGTAGGACATGTTCACACACCTCTGATTCATCCCCGATGAATCAGACCTGACTCAACTCTAAGCAGTAGCAGGCATGACAAACAAGCATGAATGAGTAGGCACATCAGGGCTCAAACAACTCCTACTCATGCTAGTGGGTTTCATCTAATTACTGTGGAATGACAGGTCATGCAGAGGATAAAGGGGTTCAGCTACCGCAGCAAGTAACAGTTGAATCGTTGTTGTCCTAATGCAGTAAAAGAGAGCAGGAGCGAGAGAGTAGGATTGTGTCGGAATGAACAAGGGGGTTTTGCTTGCCTGGCACTTCTGAAGATAACATTGAGTCTTCATCAGTGTCAACGATCACATCATCGGTATCACGTCTATCGAGAGGGGACAAATACCGGCAACACAGAAGGGAACACAATCAATGCAATGCACAATATGATGCATGATCATGACATGGCAATATGAATGTGTTTTGAGCTAATGCAACTAGCAACAGATTAAATGAAGTTGGTTTGAATACAAGATTCAAATTCAAACTCCATATGTGATTATTTAAATGTCATTCACTTCATTTGCTCTAAACAGTAGTGATAAGTTGTTCTAACATGCATGAAAATGGTACAGATGGATTCCTTGAATTTTTCTGATAATTTTTCATATATAAATTATTTAATTTGGAGTTACGGTTAATTTTCTATGAATTTTGGAAGTTTTTAGGCATTTTCTGAAATTTATAAATCATTTAGGATTTATTTAAATTCCAGAACAAATACTGCGTCAGCATGACGTAATAGTGACGTCAGCAGGGTCAACCGAGCGCCCCAGGTCAAACCTGACGTGTGGGGTCCACACGTCAGTGTCTCAGTCAACTAACCAGGTTAGTTAGCCCTAACTAACTTAGTTAGCCGGGCGGGGCCCGCATGTCAGTGGCCTACCTAATTAACTAAGTTAGTTAACACTAACTAACTTAGCACTAACTAAGCAGGCGCCTGGGCCCACACGTCAGGGGGTCAAACCCCGGGTCAAACCCGCCGGAGTTGACCCGCGGCTTGTCGCCGGCGACGCCAGCAACGGCGGAGGGCGTCGGAAACGCTCCTTCGGCGACCAAATCGGCGACTGAGGGGCTCTACGCGTAGCGGGGAGTCGCCCGCATCCATCTGTGCAACCGGCAGGGGCTGGGGTGGCTCGAGCTCACCGGAACGGGGCCCGCGGCGGCGACCGGAGTTCGGGCCAGCACGGGCACGGGGCTACGCTTGGCGAGCGAGCGAGCTGAGAGGCTGGGCGGGCTCCTGGAAGATCCACGAGCTCGAGGTCGTGCTCGGACGCGAGTTCGGTGACCTGCAACGACGGCGGCGACATCGCCGGCGGAGCCGAGCTCGCGGCTCCGGTGGAATCGAGGCTACAGGGCGCAATCGAAGGGGAAAAGAGGGAGGGGAGGCGTGGGAGCTCACAGCGGTGCCGTAGGGGTGGTTAGCCGGCTCGGGGACGCGACGATGGTGGTGAATTGACGATGAAGATCCTCGGCGGCCGGCGATGGAAACGGCGATGCCGGCGACGTTGTGGCGCGTCCGTAGTTCCATGGCTTGGTGGGGAGGTCGAAGATGTCGTGACGGAGCTCTCAAGCACGCTGGATGGGCGAGGGAGGGCTGGTGGCCATGGTTACGGCGACGAAGACGGCGAGCTCCGCTCGGTGGTGTGCGCGGGAGGGAAGCAGAGGAGGGAACGGGGTCCAGGGGAAGAGAGGGAGGGCTGGACGGCTCCGGGCGGCTGCGTGGCGTCTCCACGCATGGATAGGCTCGAAGGGGGAGGCCTCCAGCACGAAGCAGGAGGTGGCCGGCGTCGACGCGCGCCACGCCTCGCCTCTGCTCGTCCTCCTGGCAGAGGAGGAAGAGGACAAAGGAGGAGGAGGTGGGCTGGGCCGGCTGGGGGAACTGGGCCGGCTCTGGTGGCTGCGCGGGTAAGGCCAGGTAAGTGGCCCAGGTGGCCTCTCTCCCCTTATTTTTGTTGTGTTTTATTTTTTTCTATTTCTGCAATTTGTTTTTGATTTGTTTTAAATATCAAATCATTTAATAAAATCCTAGAAATAAATATGGGTGCTTTCTGAATTATTCCATTGACCCTTATCAATTTCCAACATTTATTTGAGCATTTAAAATATTTATAGTATTTAAATGCCCAAAGTCAAATACAATATGATTTAATTCAAAAATCAAAAAAATGACCTAAGGATATATTCATCATTTTTGGCAGAGGTTTCCACCTTAACCAGAAATCATGAACTTTTCTTAGGGGCCTTTTGGGTTTATTGAAAAGATTTTAACTTACCCTAGTTGAGTTGATTTAATGCTAGGGTTTGAACATCCCCATTTCAATTTTAGGCAAAATTTAAACATGATGCAACACATGACTAGCTAGCTCAGAGCATTACCAGAAGCTAGGGATGTGACACACTTTCACTTGTCTATGAACTGTACAGGCAACCCAGAAGTCCTTTACCGCGTACACGACTATTCGAATAGATAATGTTAACCCTGCAGGGGTGTACTTCTTCACACACGCTCTCGCCACATACCACCATGTACACATCATGTATCTCGGCAACCTTCAAGCGGAAGCCTGGCGAGGGAGTCGGCCACGACCTGACTAACCACACAAGTATCTCGTCCAGGTTTATCGCCTATTCAGGTTCCATCCGCAAGGAGATCCGACCGAGGTGTCGCTCACGGCCCCAAATGATGTGAGCAGGGTTCCCAAGCCCACCTCGACGGGTGGATCTATGCTTGGTACACCGTGCCACGGTGCCTAGTCTGTCCCAAGCCCACCTGTACCAGGTGCCACTTGGTAGACTACTAACACTACCTACAAACACCAGAAACTAGTTGCAACTCCTGGACAGAGATCAGGTTGATTAATAAGTCGAGAGGGGCACTTAAGCATTCCAATGTGTGGTAGTAAGTGTTCATGGATCACAAACACAGAACTCAGTTCCTGAGGACGGCTGCAATGAGACAACCCACCATTTACTCCTACATGGCCTCTCACCGCTACCTTTACGAAATCGTGTTCACACACTTAGCTCACACACAGTAGGACATGTTCACACACCTCCAATTCATCCCCGATGAATCAGACCCGATACAACTCTAAGCAATAGCAGGCATGACAGACAAGCATGAATGAGTAGGCACATCAGGGCTCAAACAACTCCTACTCATGCTAGCGGGTTTCATCTATTTACTATGGCAATGACAGGTCATGCAGAGGATAAAGGGGTTCAGCTACCGCAGCATGTAATAGTTGAATCGTTGTTGTCCTAATGCAGTAAAAGAGAGCAGGAGCGAGAGAGTGGGATTGTATCAAAATGAACAAGGGGGGTTTGCTTGCCTGGCACTTCTGAAGATAATATAGTTCTTCATCGGTGTCATCGAATTCATCGTCGGAACCAAGTCTATCGAGAGGGGACAAATACCGGCAACACAGAGAAAACACAATCAATGCAATGCAACAATATGATGCATAAATATGACATGGCAAAATGAGTGTGTTTTGGCTAATGCAACTTAGAAGAGATTAAATGAAGTTGGTTTGAACCAAGGGTTCAAATTCAAACTCCATATGTGATTATTTAAATGCCAATTATGCAAATTGTCATATACAGCAACCTTAGGTTGTTCAAACATGCATGAAAATGGTACAGATGGATAGATTGGATTTTTCTTATCATTTTTCATATATAAATTATTTCATTCTGAGTTATGGTTGAATTTATATGGATTTTTGAAGTTTTGGATATTTTCTGGAATTTTCAGAATAAGAATAAATCCAGAAAAGGATAACTGCGTCAGCATGACGTCGTTGTGACGTCAGCAGGTCAACAGACCAGGTCCAGGTCAAACCTGACGTCTGGGGTCCACACGTCAGTGACTAACTAACTAACCTAAATTAACTAATGTTAAATTACTACTAACTAAAATGTCAGTTGGGTTAATTAGACTTAATTAAAAAAACTAATCTAGGATTGGCTGGGCCAGGGCCCACTTGTTAGCAACCCAGGAGAGGTCAAACCCCTGGTCAACAGGGCCTAACCAGCCGGCGGCTCGTCGCCGGTGGCAACAGGCGCAGTGGAGGGTTTGGGTTCGCTCTCCCGGCGCCCAAATGAGCGGCGGAGGGCACCCACGGGGAGCTGGAGCTCTCCCACATCCAGTGCCGCAAGCGGCGGCAGCTGAGGTGGCTGGAGTTGGGTGGGGCGAGGTCATCCGTGGTGGCCGGAGTTCGGCCGGGGTCGGGTTTGGCGCTACGGTGCGTTGGCGAGTAAAAGGAGAGAGGGGAAAAGCAGTGGAGCTCACATCGAGGGCGATGAGGTGGTCAGCAAGCTCGGGGATGCGCCGGGATCGGCGAAACGACGGCGACAATCTCCGGTGGCCGAGGCTTCGAAACGAGGTTGGGGACGATGATACGGGGCTTCCGGCATCGTGTTCGTTGGCGGGGAGCTTCAGGGCGACGCGGCGGGGCCGATGGATGCGTTGGGGAGGCGAGGAGGTGGCTCAGGGCACGGCAGCGGCGAGCGGCGGCGACGGTGGCGGTCGGTTGTGCGAGAGGTAGAGGCGAGGGAGAGACGAAGGGGAAGAGTGAGGGGTCAGGGGGTCCAGAGCGGCGCCGAGGAGGGGCTTCGAGCTGCCTCGGTGAGGTAGGCGAGCAGGGTGGAGGCGTGGCACCTCGCGCGCGCATGCGCTGTCCCGCCTCTGCCTACTGGCAGAGGTTAGGGATGATTAGCACCAAGCCAGGTGGGCTGGGCCAGCACAGGTGAGGCCCAGGTAAGTGGGCTGCCAGGTGAGTTTTTCTGCTCTATTTTAATTTTTGTTCTGTTTTCTTTTAATCCAGTTATTTTGCCACTTCTTGTGAATTCAAAATGAATTCAAACAATGACAAAACACTCTGAATAATTTTATGGTGCTAGATGGACTTTTCAAACAGCACATAAAACATTTCAAAGTTATTTGAAAATATATCCCATATATTATGAATATAATTCCAAATTCAAATACAATAATGATTTAAATTCAGTGCCCAAAATACTCCTTACAAATGTTCATTATTTTTGGTTTGGTGCAAAAGCCTTGCCAAAAATATTAAACAGTTAATAAGAACATTTTGAGAAACATTGAATGCAATTTTCCAGGGTTCTTTGCCCTTCTTGAATTAAATCTTGAGGCTTCCAAATTTCCTCAATTCAGGTTTCAAAAATTTAAACATGATGCAAGCAAAGATGCAAACACTAGGCAGCACCAGAAGCTAGGGATGTGATAGCCGACCCGTTTGACTTGGTCAAAAGGTGGCGGGCCGGCCCACGGAAATCCTGTTAACGGCCTATTCGCATATAGCCCATTTATAGCCCGCTAACCCAGGGTCCGTTACGACCTATCCGAATTAGGCCGAGTGCATCATCTGGGCCGTCCAATATGATTCCAGCCCGTTTTAACTTCCAGCCCATGTATGGCCCATGACATCTTTCAGCCCATATGAGGCCCTTTGTAAGTCTTGGCCCATTACCGACCTGTGGTGAAACTAGCCCGTAATGAATAGTGTATCACTTTATACCCATTAACGACCCATTATTCCATTGGGCTGTTTCCAGCCCATGTTATCTTTCGGCCTTCTTAGGACCCATTTATTCTTGGTCTCATTTCCAGCATTCAGTTACTTACGGCCCATTACTGTCATTTTCTGCCTGTGGGCCAAATTCAACCCGTGGTTAGAGTCGGCCCGTTTGTGGCTCGTTAATATGTTGGGCCGTTTTCATGTAAAAAAAACCCGTTGGGTGATGTCTACTACACAACCTTCTTCTTGTAGACGTTGTTTGGCCTCCAAGTGCACAGGTTTGTAGGACAGTAGCAAATTTCCCTCAAGTGGATGACCTAAGGTTTATCAATCCATAGGAGGCGTAGGATGAAGATGGTCTCTCTCAAACAACCCTGCAACCAAATAACAAAAAGTCTCTTGTGTCCCCAACACACCCAATACAATGGTAAATTGTATAGGTGCACTAGTTCGGCAAAGAGATGGTGATACAAGTGCAAAATAGATAGTAGATATAGGTTTTTGTAATCTGAAATAATAAAAACAGCAAGGTAACAAGTGATAAACGTGAGCATAAACGGTATTGCAATGATAGGAAACAAGGCCTAGGGTTCATACTTTCACTAGCGCAAGTTCTCTGAACAATAATAACATAGATAGATAATATAACGAGCCCTCAACATGCAACAAAGAGTCACTCCGAAGCCACTAATAGTGGAGAACAAACATAGAGATTATGGTAGGGTACGGAACCACCTCAAAGTTATTCTTTCGGATCAATCTATAGAAGAGTTCGTACTAGAATAACACCTTAAGACACAAATCAACCAAAACCCTAATGTCACCTAGATACTCCATTGTCACCTCAAGTATCCGTGGGCATGATTATACGATATGCATCACACAATCTCAGATTCATCCAACCAACATAAAAGTACTTCAAAGAGTGCCCCAAAGTTTCTATCGGAGAGTCAAGAACGTGTGCCAACCCCTATGCATGGGTTCCCAATGTCACGAAACCCGCAAGTTGATCACCAAAACATACATCAAGTGGCACATGATATCCCATTGTCACAACAGATAATCACGGCAAGACATACATCAAGTGTTCTCGTAAAAGACACAATCCGATAAGATAACTTCAAAGGGAAACTCAATTCATCACAAGAGAGTAGAGGGGGAGAAACATCATAAGATCCAACTACAATAGCAAGGCTCGGGATACATCAAGATCATGTCATAGAGGGAACACGAGAGAGAACACGAGAGAGAGAGAGAGATCAAACACATAGCTCCTGGTACATACCCTCATCCCCGAGGGTGAACTACTCCCTCCTCGTCACGGATAGCGCCGGGATGATGAAGATGGCCACCGATGATGGGATCCCCCTCCGACAGGTTGCCGGAACGGGCTCCCGAGAGGTTTTTGGTGGCTACAGAGGCTTGCGGTGGCGGAACTCCCGATCTATCTTCTGTTCTGGAAGTTTTAGGGTACGTAGGTATATATGGGTGAAAGGGGTACATCGGTGGAGCTACAGGGGCCCCACGAGGGGTGGTGGTGGTGGGGGGGGGGGTGGGTGGGCGCGCCCCCACCCTCATGAGCACCTCCCGTATCTCCTGACGTGCACTCCAAGTCCATCGGGTGGCTTTCCTTCCAAAAATAACTTCTCCAGTTGATTTCGTTCCGTTTTGACTTCGTCTGATATTCCTTTTCCTCGAAACACTGAAATAGGCATAAAACAGCAAATCTGGTCTGGGCCTCCGGTTAATAGGTTAGTCCCAAAAATAATATAAAAGTGGATAATAAAGCCCAATATTGCCCAAAACAGTAGATAAATTAGCATTGAGCAATCAAAAATTATAGATACGTTGGAGACGTATCAAGCATCCCCAAGCTTAATTCCTGCTTGTCCTCGAGTAGGTAAATGATAAAAAAGAATTTTTGATGCGGAGTGCTACTTGGCATAATTTCAATGTAAATCTTCTTACTTGTGATATGAATATTCAGATCCGAAAGATTCAAGACAAAAGTTCATATTGACATAAAAATAATAATACTTCAAGCATACTAATCAAAGCAATCATGTCTTCTCAAAATAGCATGGCAAAAGAAAGTTCATCCCTACAAAATCATATAGTTAGGCTATGCTTTATTTTCGTCACACAAAGATGTTCCCAACTTCTATACCCCCGATGACAAGCCAAGCAATTGTTTCATACTTAAATAATCTCAAAAATTTTCAACCTTCACGCAATACATGAGCGTGAGCCATGGATATAACACTATGGGTGGAATAGAATATGATGATGGGGATTGTGTGGAGAAGACAAAAAGGAGAAAGTATCACATTGACGAGGATAATCAACGGGCTATGGAGATGCCCATCAATTGATGTCAACATGAGGAGTAGGGATTGCCATGCAACAGATGCACTAGAGCTATGAATGCTCAATAAAAGAAAACTAGTGGGTGTGCATCCTACTCGCTTGCTCATGATGACCTAGGGCATTTGAGGAAGCCCATCGTAGGAATATACAAGCCAAGTTCTATAATGGAAAATTCCCACTAGTATAAAAAGACAACTTATGAGACTCACTACATGAAGAACAAGGTGCTACTTTGAAGCACAATATACAAGACTCACTATATGAAGAACAAGGTGCTACTTTGAAGCACAAGTGTGGAAAAAGAGATAGTAGCATTGCCCTTTTTATTTATTTTCTTTTTTTGGGCCTTCCCTTTTTTTGGCCTTTTTTTTGGGCAATGCTCTAACAATGATCATCACACTTCTATTGATTACAACATAAGGATTACAACTCGAGACTTAGAACAAGATATGACTATATGAATGCCTCCTGCGGTGTACCGGGATGGTGCAATGAATCAAGAGTGACATGTATGAAAAATAATGCATGGTGGCCTTGCCACAAATACGATGTCAACTACATGATCATGCAATGGCATTATGACAAAAGTAATGTATGTCATGATGAAGATGATGGAAGTTGCATGGCAATATATCTCGGAATGGCTATGGAAATGCCATAATAGGTAGGTATGGTGGCTGTTTTGAGGAAGATATAAGGAGGTTTATGTGTGATAGAGCATATCATATCACGGGGTTTGGATGCACCGGCGAAGTTTGTACCAACTCTCAAGGTGAGAAAGGGCAATGCACAGTACTGAAGAGGCTAGCAAAGGCGGAAAGGTGAGAGTGCGTATAATCCATGGACTCAACATTAGTCAAAAGAACTCATATACTTATTGCAAAAATTTAGAAGTCATCAAAAATCAAGTACTACGCACATGCTCCTAGGGGGATAGATTGGTAGGAAAAGACCATCGCTCGTCCCCGACCGCCACTCATAAGGATGCACAAGCCAGGTACACTTCATGTTTCAAATTTGTTACACAACTTTAACCATACTTGCATGCTACGGGACTTGCAAACTTCAACACAAGCATTTCTCAAATTCACAATTACTCAACTAGCACGACTTTGAGATTATCACCTCCATATCTCAAAACAATTATCAAGCATCAAACTTATCTTAGTATTCAACACACTCATAAGAAAGTTTCACATATCTTGAATACCAAGTATATTAATATTAAGCAAATTACCATGCTATTAATGACTCTCAAAATAATCTAAGTGAAGCATGAGAGATCAAAAGTTTCTTTAAAACAAATCCACCACCGTGATCTAAAGATCGAAGTGAAGTACTAGAGCAAAAATTATCACGCTCAAAAGATATAAGTGAAGCACTATGAGCAAAACTATCAAGCTCAAAAGATATAAGTGAAGCGCATAGAGTATTCTACCAAATTCCAATTCATGTATATCTCTCCCAATTAATAATTTCAGATCTTGATACTTTATTCAAACAGCAAGCAAAGCTAAAGAAAACTACATTGCAAGGATAGCACAACTGAAGTGAAGAAGTAAAAACTTAGGCTCAATCGATACTAACTGATAGTTGTTGAAGAAGAAAGGTGGGATGCCTATCGGGGCATCCCCAAGCTTAGATGCTTGAGACTTCTTGAAATATTATCTTGGGGTGCCTTGGGCATCCCCAAGCTTGAATTTTTGTGTCTCCTTAATTCCTCTCATACCATGGTTTCTCTTTTTATCAAAAGCTTCATTCACAACAAACTCAACAAGAACTCGTGAGATAGGTTAGTATAAACCAATGCAAAACCTTATCATTTTCTCCTGTACAAATCACTAAAATTATTATTCAACATTGAATACTAAATGCCTCTGCATATTTAATACTCCTATCCTCAAATAGAATTATTAAGCAAGCAAACATATGCAAACAATGCAACCATAACAGCAATCTGCCAAAACAGTATAGTCTGTAAACAATGCAAGAGTCATCATACTTCCCTAACTCCAAAAATTATGAACTAAAATTCCCACTGTTATAAATTTATCAGATCTCAATATGCAAAAAGATTCAACATTATACCACTCTCTGACTTTTCTAGGGAATTTTTGCAACATCGGTAAACTTTCTGTTTTCAAACAGCAACATGTATACTAGCAAAATAAGCATGGCAAAGGCTATCCTTGACTTCTTTATTGAAACTAAAGATGCAAAACATTATTATAACTAACAGCAAGCAAATACAAACAAGATAAAATGACGCTCCAAGCAAAACACATAACATGTGGTGAATAAAAATATAGCTCCAAGTAAAGTTACCGATGAACGAAGATGAAAGAGGGGATGCCTTCCGGGGCATCCCCAAGCTTAGGCTCTTGGTTGTCCTTGAATATTACCTTGGGGTACCTTGGGAATCCCCAATATTAGGCTCTTGCCACTCCTTATTCCATAGTCCATTGAATCTTTACCCAACAACACAAAACTCAATAGAAAACTCGTAAGCTCCGTTAGTATAAGAAAATAAAACCACCACTTAGGTACTGTAATGAGCTCATTCTAAATTCATATTGGTGTAATATCTACTGTATTAAAACTTTTATATGGTTCATACCACTTAATACTAGCCATAGATTCATCAAAATAAGCAAACAACACAATGAAAACAGAATCTGTCAAAAACAGAACAGTCTGTAGTAATCTGTATCAAACGTATACTTATGGAACTCCAAACATCCTACCAAATTAGGAAGTCCTAAGAAATTAGTGTACCAATCCAGAGAAAAAAGAATCAGATCATAAGCACGTTTCTGTGAATTAACAAAATTAATTTACTGGGTGCAAAAGTTTCTGATTTTCAGCAGGATCAACACAACTATCACCATAAGCTATCCTAAAGGTCTTACTTGGCACTTTATTGAAAAAAAGCTATAAAACATGATTACTACAGTAGCATAATCATGTGAACACACAAAAAGATTAAGGATAAATATTGGGTTGTCTCCCAACAAGCGCTTTTCTTTAATGCCTTTCTAGCTAGGCATGATGATGGCAATGATGCTCACATAAAAGATAAGAAATGAAACATAGCGGGAGCATCATGAAGCATATGACTAGCACATTTAAGTCTAACCCACTTCCTATGCATAGGGATTTTGTGAGCAAACAACTTATGGGAACAATAATCAACTAGCATAGGAAGGTAAAACAAGCATAGCTTCAAGATTTTCAACACATAGAGAGGAAACTTGATATTAATACAATTCCTACAAGCATATATTCCTCCCTCATAATAATTTTCAGTAGCATCATGAATGAATTCAACAATATAACCAGCACCTCAAGCATTGTTTTCATGATCTACTAGCATAGAAAATTTACTACTCTCCACATAAGCAAACTTCTTTATGGCGTACGTATCATCACAATAATCATCATAGATAGGAGGCATGCTTTCATCAAAGTAAATTTGCTCATCAAAGCTTGGGGGACAAAAAATATCATCTTCATCAAATATAGATTCCCCAAGCTTGTGGCTTTGCATATCGTTAGCATCATGGATATTCAAGGAATTCATACTAACAACATTGCAATCATGCTCATCATTCAAAGATTTAGTGCCAAACAATTTAGAGATTTCTTCTTCTAGCACTTGAGCACAATTATCCTTTCCATCATACTCACAAAAGATATTAAAAAGGTGAAGCGTATGAGACAAACTTAACTCCATTTTTTTAATTTACTTTATAAACTAGACTAGTGCTAAAACAAGAAACAAAAAGATTCGATTGCAAGATCTAAAGATATACCTTCAAGCACTCACCTCCCCGGCAACGGCGCCAGAAAAGAGCTTAGTTGACGGGGTGTGAGTGAGTGCCCTTTACCTTTGCCTCCCCGGCAACGGCGCCAGAAAAGAGCTTGACGTCTACTACACAACCTTCTTCTTGTAGACGTTGTTGGGCCTCCAAGTGCACAGGTTTGTAGGACAGTAGCAAATTTCCCTCAAGTGGATGACCTAAGGTTTATCAATCCATAGGAGGCATAGGATGAAGATGGTCTCTCTCAAACAACCCTTCAACCAAATAACAAAAAGTCTCTTGTGTCCCCAACACACCCAATACAATGGTAAATTGTATAGGTGCACTAGTTCGGCAAAGAGATGGTGATACAAGTGCAAAATAGATAGTAGATATAGGTTTTTGTAATCTGAAATAATAAAAACAGCAAGGTAACAAGTGATAAACGTGAGCATAAACGGTATTGCAATGATAGGAAACAAGGCCTAGGGTTCATACTTTCACTAGCGTAAGTTCTCTCAACAATAATAACATAGATAGATAATATAACGAGCCCTGAACATGCAACAAAGAGTCACTCCGAAGCCACTAATAGCGGAGAACAAACGTAGAGATTATCGTAGGGTACGAAACCACCTCAAAGTTATTCTTTCGGATCAATCTATAAAAGAGTTCGTACTAGAATAACACCTTAAGACACAAATCAACCAAAACCCTAATGTCACCTAGATACTCCATTGTCACCTCAAGTATCCGTGGGCATGATTATACGATATGCATCACACAATCTCAGATTCATCCAACCAACATAAAAGTACTTCAAAGAGTGCCCCAAAGTTTCTATCGGAGAGTCAAGAATATGTGCCAACCCCTATGCATGGGTTCCCAATGTCACGAAACCCGCAAGTTGATCATCAAAACATACATCAAGTGGCACATGATATCCCATTGTCACCACAGATAATCATGACAAGACATACATCAAGTGTTCTTGTAAAAGACTCAATCCGATAAGATAACTTCAAAGGGGAAACTCAATTCATCACAAGAGAGTAGAGGGGGAGAAACATCATAAGATCCAACTACAATAGCAAAGCTCGGGATACATCAAGATCGTGCCATAGAGGGAACACGAGAGAGAACACGAGAGAGAAAGATCAAACACATAGCTACTGGTACATACCCTCAGCCCCGAGGGTGAACTACTCCCTCCTCATCATGGATAGCGCCGGGATGATGAAGATGGCCACCGGTGCTGGAATCCCCCTCCAGCAGGGTGCCGGAACGGGCTCCCGAGAGGTTTTTTGGTGGCTACAGAGGCTTGCGGCGGTGGAACTCCCGATCTATCTTCTGTTCTGGAAGTTTTAGGGTACGTAGGTATATATGGATGAAAGGGGTATGTCGGTGGAGCTACGGGGGCCCCACGAGGTAGGGGGGCGCGCCCGGGGGGGGGGGTGGGGGGGTGGGCACGCCCCCACCCTCATGAGTACCTCCCGTATCTCCTGACGTGCACTCCAAGTCCATCGGGTGTCTTTCCTTCCAAAAATAACTTCTCCAGTTGATTTCGTTCCATTTTGACTTCGTCTGATATTCCTTTTCCTCGAAACACTGAAATAGGCATAAAACAACAAATCTGGGCTGGGCCTCCGGTTAATAGGTTAGTCCCACAAATAATATAAAAGTGGATAATAAAGCCCAATATTGCCCAAAACAGTAGATAAAGTAGCATGGATCAATCAAAAATTATAGATACGTTGGAGACGTATCATTGGGCTGTTTTCACAGAGTTATCAAATACGGCCTATTAACAACCCATTATGGTCCACAAATAGTATGACCCAGGATTGGCAAAATGATTATACGCCCCATAAAAGGCCCATGGATCCTATGGCCCGTAGAAGACCAATGGATCCTGCGGCCCGTAGAAGGCCCATCGATCGTACGGCCCGTAGAAAGTCCATGGATCCTACGGCCCATAGAAGGCCCATGGATCCTACGGCCTGTAGAAGGCCCATGGATCCTACGGCCCGTATAGAAACCAATGGATCTTACGGCTTGTAGAAGGCCCATGGATCATACGGCCCGCAGGAGGCCCATGGTTACAACAGTTCGTGTTGGGGAACGTTGCAGAAAATTAAAATTTTTCCTATGGTTTCACCAAGATCCATCTATGAGTTCATCTAAGCAACGAGTCAAGGGAGAGAGTTTGCATCTACATACCATTTGTAGATCGCGTGCGGAAGCTTGCAAGGTGATGATGGAGTCGTACTCGACGTGATTCGAATCACCGATGACCAAGTGCTGAACGGACAGCACCTCCGCGTTCAACACACGTACGGGACGGGAGACGTCTCCTCCTTCTTGATCCAGCAAGGGGGAAGGAGAGGTTGAGGAAGACAGATCCACCGGCAGCACGACGGCGTGGTGATGGTGGAGAAGCAGTACTCCGACAGGGCTTCGCCAAGCACACAACGGAGGAGGAGAGGTGTTGGGGAGGGGAGGGCTGCGCCTTGGAGGGTGGTCCGGCTGCCCTCCCCTCACCCCTCTATTTATAGGGAGAAGGGAGAAGGGGGCCGGCCCCTCTAGAACCCATCTAGAGGGGGGCGGCGGCCAAGGGGAGAGGGGGAGAGGGTGGCTTGCCCCCCAAGCCAAGGGGGGCGCCCCCTCTAGGGTTCCCCCCTCAACCCTAGGCGCAAGGGCCCAAGGGAGGGGGTGCGCCCAGCCCACCAGGGGCTGGCTCCCTGCCCCACGCAGCCCATGTGGCCCCCCGGGAGGGTGGCCCCTCCCGGTGGACCCCCGGAACCCTTCCGGTGGCCCCGGTACAATACCGGTATGACCCCGAAACTTCCCGGTGCCCGTTTGACAACTTCCCATATATAAATCTTTACCTCCGGACCCTTCCGGAGCTCCTCGTGACGTCCGGGATCCCATCCGGGACTCCGAACAACATTCGGTAGTCACATACTAGTCTTCCTAATAACCCTAGCGTCACCGAACCTTAAGTGTGTAGACCCTACGGGTTCGGGAGACATGCAGACATGACCGAGACGCTCTCAGGTCAATAACCAACAGCGGGATCTGGATACCCATGATGGCTCCCACATGCTCCTCGATGTTGTCATCGGATGAACCACGATGTCGAGGATTCGATCAAACCCTGTATACAATTCCCTTTGTCAATCGGTACGTTACTTGCCCGAGACTCGATCGTCGGTATCCCAATACCTTGTTCAGTCTCGTTACCGGCAAGTCACTTTACTCGTACCGTAATGCATGATCCCGTGTCCAACACCTTGGTCACATTGAGCTCATTATGATGATGCATTACCGAGTGGGCCCAGAGATACCTCTCCGTCATACGGAGTGACAAATCCCAGTCTCGATCCGTGTCAACCCAACAGATACTTTCGGAGATACCTGTAATGCACCTTTATAGTCACCCAGTTACGTTGTGACGTTTGATACACCCAAGGCACTCTTACGGTATCCGGGAGTTACACGATCTCATGGTCGAAGGAAGAGATACTTGACATTGGCAAAGCTCTAGCAAAACGAACTACACGATCTTTTATGCTATGCTTAGGATTGGGTCTTGTCCATCACATCATTCTCCTAATGATGTGATCCCGTTATCAACGACATCCAATGTCCATAGTCAGGAAACCATGACTATCTGTTGATCACAACGAGCTAGTCAACTAGAGGCTCACCAGGGACATATTGTGGTCTAAGTATTCACACGTGTATTACGATTTCCGGATAATACAGTTATAGCATGAATAAAAGACATTTATCATGAACATTGAAATATAATAATACTTTTATTATTGCCTCTAGGGCATATTTCCAACAGTCTCCCACTTGCACTAGAGTCACCAATCTAGTTACATTGTGATGAATCGAACACCCATAGAGTTCTGGTGTTGATCATGTTTTGCACGCGAGAGAGGTTTAGTCAGCGGATCTGCGACATTCAGATCCGTGTGCACTTTGCAAATCTCTATGTCTCCATCTTGAACATTTTCACGGATGGAGTTGAAACGACGCTTGATGTGCCTGGTCTTCTTGTGAAACCTGGGCTCCTTGGCGAGGGCAATAGCTCCAGTGTTGTCACAGAAGAGTTTGATCGGCCCCGACGCATTGGGTATGACTCCTAGGTCGGTGATGAACTCCTTCACCCAAATCGCTTCATGCGCTGCCTCCGAGGCTGCCATGTACTCCGCTTCACACGTAGATCCCGCCACGACGCTCTGCTTGCAGCTGCACCAGCTTACTGCTCCACCATTCAACATATACACGTATCCGGTTTGTGACTTAGAGTCATCCAGATCTGAGTCGAAGCTAGCGTCGACGTAACCCTTTACGACGAGCTCTTCGTCTCCTCCATAAACGAGAAACATGTCCTTCGTCCTTTTCAGGTACTTCAGGATATTCTTGACCGCTGTCCAGTGTTCCTTGCCGGGATTACTTTGGTATCTTGCTACCAAACTTACGGCAAGGTTTACATCGGGTCTGGTACACAGCATGGCATACATAATAGATCCTATGGCTGAAGCATAGGGGATGACACTCATCTCTTCTTTATCTTTTGCCGTGGTCGGTGACTGAGCCGAGCTCAGTCTCACACCTTGTAACATAGGCAAGAACCCCTTCTTGGACTGATCCATTTTGAACCTCTTCAAAATCTTATCAAGGTATGTGCTTTGTGAAAGACCTATGAGGCGTCTCGATCTATCTCTATAGATCTTGATGCCTAATATGTAAGCAGCTTCTCCAAGGTCCTTCATTGAAAAACACTTATTCAAGTAGGCCTTAATGCTGTCCAGAAATTCTATATTATTTCCCATCAAGAGTATGTCATCTACATATAATATGAGAAATGCTACAGAGCTCCCACTCACTTTCTTGTAAACGCAGGCTTCTCCATAAGTCTGCATAAACCCAAACGCTTTGATCATCTCATCAAAGCGAATGTTCCAACTCCGAGATGCTTGCACCAGTCCATAAATGGATCGCTGGAGCTTGCATACTTTGTTAGCGTTCCGAGGATCGACAAAACCTTCCGGCTGCATCATATACAGCTCTTCCTTAAGATGTCCGTTAAGGAATGCCGTTTTGACGTCCATCTGCCATATCTCATAATCATAGTATGCGGCAATTGCTAACATGATTCGGACGGACTTCAGCTTTGCTACGGGAGAGAAAGTCTCGTCGTAGTCAACCCCTTGAACTTGTCGATAACCCTTAGCGACAAGTCGAGCCTTATAAATGGTTACATTACCATCCGCGTCCGTCTTCTTCTTAAAAATCCATTTGTTTTCTATCGCTCGCCGATCATCGGGCAAGTCTGTCAAAGTCCATACTTTGTTTTCATACATGGATTCTATCTCGGATTTCATGGCTTCAAGCCATTTGTTGGAATCCGGGCCCGCCATCGCTTCTTCATAGTTCGAAGGTTCATTGTTGTCTAACAACATGATTTCCAGGACAGGGTTGCCGTACCACTCTGGTGCGGAACGTGTCCTTGTGGACCTACGAAGTTCAGTAGTAACTTGATCCGAAGTACCTTGATCATCATCATTGTTTTCCTCTTCAGTTGGTGTGGGCATCACATGAACGGTTTCCTGCGCTGCGCCACTTTCCCGCTCAAGAGGTAGTACTTCATCGAGTTCTACTTTCCTCCCACTTACTTCTTTCGAGAGAAACTCTTTTTCCAGAAAGCATCCGTTCTTGGCAACAAAGATCTTGCCTTCGGATCTTAAGTAGAAGGTATACCCGACAGTTTCCTTAGGGTATCCTATGAATACGCATTTTTCCGACTTGGGTTCGAGCTTTTCAGGTTGAAGTTTCTTGACATAAGCACCGCATCCCCAAACTTTTAGAAACGACAGCTTAGGTTTCTTCCCAAACCATAATTCATACGGTGTCGTCTCAACGGATTTAGACGGTGCCCTATTTAAAGTGAATGTAGCTGTCTCTAGAGCGTATCCCCAAAATGATAGCGGTAAATCAGTAAGAGACATCATAGACCGCACCATATCCAATAGAGTGCGATTACGACGTTCGGACACACCGTTTCGCTGAGGTGTTCCAGGCGGCGTGAGTTGTGAAACGATTCCACATTTCCTTAAGTGTGTGCCAAATTCGTGACTTAAATATTCTCCTCCACGATCTGATCGTAGGCACTTTATCTTTCGGTCACGTTGATTCTCCACCTCATTCTGAAATTCCTTGAACTTTTCAAAGGTCTCAGACTTGTGTTTCATTAAGTAGACATACCCATATCTACTTAAGTCATCAGTGAGAGTGAGAACATAACGATATCCTCCGCGAGCCTCAACGCTCATTGGACCGCACACATCGGTATGTATGATTTCCAATAAGTTGGTTGCTCGCTCCATTGTTCCGGAGAACGGAGTCTTGGTCATCTTGCCCATGAGGCATGGTTCGCATGTGTCAAACGATTCATAATCAAGAGACTCTAAAAGTCCATCGGCATGGAGCTTCTTCATGCGCTTGACACCAATGTGACCAAGGCGGCAGTGCCATAAGTATGTGGGACTATCGTTATCAACTTTACATCTTTTGGCATCTACACTATGAACATGTGTAATATTACGCTCGAGATTCATTAAGAATAAACCATTGACCATCAGAGCATGACCATAAAACATATCTCTCATATAAATCGAACAACCATTATTCTCAGACTTAAATGAGTAGCCATCTCGTATTAAACGAGATCCAGATACAATGTTCATGCTCAAACTTGGCACTAAATAACAATTATTAAGGTTCAAAACTAATCCCGTAGGTAAATGTAGAGTCAGCGTGCCGACGGCGATCACATCGACTCTGGAACCATTCCCGACGCGCATTGTCACCTCGTCCTTCGCCAGTCTCCGTTTATTCCGCAGCTCCTGCTATGAGTTACAAATATGAGCAACGGCACCGGTATCAAATACCCAGGAGTTACTACGAGTACTGGTAAGGTACACATCAATTACATGTATATCAAATATACCTTTGGTTTTGCCGGCCTTCTTATCTGCTAAGTATTTGGGGCAGTTCCGCTTCCAGTGACCCTTCCCCTTGCAATAAAAGCACTCAGTCTCAGGCTTGGGTCCATTCTTTGACTTCTTCCCGGTAACTGGCTTACCAGGCGCGGCAACCTCCTTGCCGTCCTTCTTGAAGTTCTTCTTACCCTTGCCCTTCTTGAACTTAGTGGTCTTATTGACCATCAACACTTGATGTTCTTTCTTGATTTCAGCCTCTGCTGACTTCAGCATCGAGAACACTTCAGGAATGGTCTTTTCCATCCCCTGCATGTTGTAGTTCATCACAAAGCTCTTGTAGCTTGGTGGGAGCGACTGGAGGATTCTGTCAATGACCGCCTCATCTGGGAGGTTAATGTTCAGCTGGGTCATACGGTTGTGCAACCCAGACATCTTCAGGATGTGCTCACTGACAGAACTGTTTTCCTCCATCTTACAACTGTAGAACTTGTCGGAGACATCATATCTCTCGACCCGGGCATGAGCTTGGAAAACTAGTTTCAGCTCTTCGAACATCTCATATGCTCCGTGATGCTCAAAACGCTTTTGGAGCCCCGGTTCTAAGCTGTAAAGCATGCCGCACTGAACGAGGGAGTAATCATCAGCGCGAGTTTGCCAAGCATTCATAATGTCTTGGTTCTCTGGGACGGGAGCGTCACCTAGCGGTCCTTCTAGGACATATTGTTTCCTGGCAGCTATGAGGATGATCCTCAGGTTCCGGACCCAGTCCGTATAGTTGCTGCCATCATCTTTCAGCTTGGTTTTCTCTAGGAACGCGTTGAAGTTCATGTTGACATGAGCGTTGGCCATTTGATCTACAAGACATATTTGCAAAGGTTTTAGACTAAGTTCATGATAATTAAGTTCTATCAAATTATGAACTCCCACTCAGATTAGACATCCCTTTAGTCATCTAAGTGTTACACGATCCGAGTCGACTAGGCCGTGTCCGATCATCACGTGAGACGGACTAGTCATCGTCGGTGAACATTCTCATGTTGATCGTATCTTCCATACGACTCGTGTTCGACCTTTCGGTCTCCGTGTTCCGAGGCCATGTCTGCACATGTTAGGCTCGTCAAGTTAACCCTAAGTGTTTTCGCTGTGTAAAACTGTCTTACACCCGTTGTATGTGAACGTAAGAATCCATCACACCCGATCATCACGTGGTGCTTAGAAGCGACGAACTGTAGCAACGGTGCACAGTTAGGGGAGAACACTTCTTGAAATTTTTGTAAGGGATCATCTTATTTACTACCGTCGTCCTAAGTAAACAAGATGCATAAACATAATAAACATCACATGCAATTATATAGTTGTGACATGATATGGCCAATATCATATAGCTCCATTGATCTTCATCTTCGGGGCTCCATGATCATCTTGTCACCGGCTTGACACCATGATCTCCATCATCATGATCTCCATCATCGTGTCTTCATGAAGTTGTCACGCCAACGACTACTTCTACTTCTATGACTAACGTTTAGCAATAAAGTAAAGTAGTTTACATGGCGTTATTCAATGACACGCAGGTCATACAAAAATAAAGACAACTCCTATGGCTCCTGCCGGTTGTCATACTCATCGACATGCAAGTCGTGAATCCTATTACAAAGAACATGATCTCATACATCACAATTCATCATTCATCACAACTTCTGGCCATATCACATCACATGATCAATCGCTGCAAAAACAAGTTAGACGTCCTCTAATTGTTGTTGCATCTTTTACGTGGCTGCAATTGGGTTCTAGCAAGAACGTTTTCTTACCTACGAATCACCACAACGTGATTTTGTCAACTTCTATTTACCCTTCATAAGGGCCCTGTTCATCGATTCCGCTCCAACTAAAGTGGGAGAGACAGACACCCGCCAGCCACCTTATGCAACTAGTGCATGTCAGTCGGGGGAACCGGTCTCACGTAAGCGTACGTGTAAGGTTGGTCCGGGCCGCTTCATCCCACAATACCGCCGAAGCAAGAAAAGACTAGTAGAGGCAAGTAAGATGACAAAATCCACGCCCACAACAAAATTGTGTTCTACTCGTGCAAAGAGAACTACGCATAGACCTAGCTCATGATGCCACTGTTGGGGAACGTTGCAGAAAATTAAAATTTTTCCTACGGTTTCACCAAGATCCATCTTTGAGTTCATCTAAGCAACGAGTCAAGGGAGAGAGTTTGCATCTACATACCACTTGTAAATCGCGTGCGGAAGCTTGCAAGGTGATGATGGAGTCGTACTCGACGTGATTCGAATCACCGATGACCAAGTGCTGAACGGACAACACCTCCGCGTTCAACACACGTACGGGATGGGAGACGTCTCCTCCTTCTTGATCCAGCAAGGGGGAAGGAGAGGTTGAGGAAGACAGCTCCACCGGAAGCACGACGGCGTGGTGATGGTGGAGAAGCAGTACTCCGACAGGGCTTCGCCAAGCACACAACGGAGGAGGAGAGGTGTTGGGGAGGGGAGGGCTGCGCCTTGGAGGGTGGTCCAGCTGCCCTCCCCTCACCCCTCTATTTATAGGGAGAAGGGAGAAGGGGGCCGGCCCCTCTAGAACCCATCTAGAGGGGGGCGGCGGCCAAGGGGAGAGGGGGAGAGGGTGGCTTGCCCCCCAAGCCAAGGGGGGCGCCCCCTCTAGGGTTCCCCCCTCAACCCTAGGCGCAAGGGCCCAAGGGAGGGGGTGCACCCAGCCCACAAGGGGCTGGCTCCCTGCCCCACGCAGCCCATGTGGCCCCCCTGGAGGGATGGCCCCTCCCGGTGGACCCCCGAAACCCTTCCGGTGGCCCCGGTACACTACCGGTATGACCCCGAAACTTCCCGTTGCCCGTTTGACAACTTCCCATATATAAATCTTTACCTCCGGACCCTTCCGGAGCTCCTCGTGACGTCTGGGATCCCATCCGGGACTCCGAACAACATTCGGTAGTCACATACTAGTCTTCCTAATAACCCTAGCGTCACCGAACCTTAAGTGTGTAGACCCTACGGGTTCGGGAGACATGCAGACATGACCGAGACGCTCTCAGGTCAATAACCAACAGCGGGATCTGGATACCCATGATGGCTCCCACATGCTCCTCGATGTTGTCATCGGATGGACCACGATGTCGAGGATTCGATCAAACCCTGTATACAATTCCCTTTGTCAATCGGTACGTTACTTGCCCGAGACTCGATCGTCGGTATCCCAATACCTTGTTCAGTCTCGTTACCGGCAAGTCACTTTACTCGTACCGTAATGCATGATCCCGTGTCCAACACCTTGGTCACATTGAGCTCATTATGATGATGCATTACCGAGTGGGCCCAGAGATACCTCTCCGTCATACGGAGTGACAAACCCCAGTCTCGATCCGTGTCAACCCAACAGATACTTTCGGAGATACCTGTAATGCACCTTTATAGTCACCCAGTTACATTGTGATGTTTGATACACCCAAGGCACTCTTACGGTATCCGGGAGTTACACGATCTCATGGTCGAAGGAAGAGATACTTGACATTGGCAAAGCTCTAGCAAAACGAACTACACGATCTTTTATGCTATGCTTAGGATTGGGTCTTGTCCATCACATCATTCTCCTAATGATGTGATCCCATTATCAACGACATCCAATGTCCATAGTCAGGAAACCATGACTATCTGTTGATCACAACAAGCTAGTCAACTAGAGGCTCACCAGGGACATATTGTGGTCTAAGTATTCACACGTGTATTACGATTTCCGGATAATACAGTTATAGCATGAATAAAAGACATTTATCATGAACATTGAAATATAATAATACTTTTATTATTGCCTCTAGGGCATATTTCCAACAGTTCGTGTGTTGCCATGATTATTGTGGCCTAGTTACCAAAAATAGGTTATTGTGGCCACTAGAAAAACACGGAAAAAGAACTGCAGTGACTACAAGCAAACAACTAAACAAGACAATAAGTAAATAAATAAGCAGGCAACTAACGCTAGCCTATTACCGCTATTACACATATTACATCCACTTGGCATCAAAGTTCACCACCAGTGCAAATATAGGGAGCAAAGCAGCATATTACATACCCTGGCCGTCAAAATTGGCCACCAGTGCAAATAAAATGGCAGCAAAACAAGAGCATAATTGAAACAACTTCAAAAGAGCTCAAGAAACATTATCCTAGGTATTCACCATGCTGGCAATAAGCTTAGCAAGCTTATTAGCTTTGTCCTGTTTGGCAATAAAATCCTCCAACGTTTGCTGTTGCACCAGAAAGTATGCATCTAAATGCTCCAGGGACTTCCGCAGTCCTCCCGCTTCTTGTCGTAGCACAGCTGATCGATGTCTTTCAGCTTGTAGTTGAGACTCAAGAAACCGAATTGATTCAGACAGTGAGTTTGAATAGCTTGTGCAAGCGGTAGTGGCCAGTAACTCGAACACTAAACCAAGACAGGACTTTGGGGTTGTCTCACTATCTTCAAGATAGTCTTCCTTAGCTGTTTTATCAGCTTTGTTGGAGACCAACAAGGATGTCTCACTATCCTGAACCTTATCTACATTACTTCCTTTACCATTGCTTAATAAGGCACTCTTCCCCAATATTCTGTCAGCATTCTAAAAGAAGAAACAAGCAGACACATAACAGGTTTAGCATGTACTACTATATGAAACTCATTTCGATGAACGAGTTCATTAGTAAGGTGGACTGGATTAAACTACCAAGTCTTCTATTGCTAAGTACTAGTACATAATAAAAGCATCAAACAAACATATATGTATGTCCTATGGTCATTGCATTGTCTTGCCAAATTAAAATAGAGACATAGTTCAAATCATATCAGTTCAAGACAAAGCAGTAGTGAAAGAATACAAAGCGTTTGAAACTACACGACACAACAAGATTTCAGATGGGTACCACGGGTCTACATGTACAACAACACCATTCGCTCTATTGTGATGCTAGTAATGTGCATGATATGAGAAGTCAACTGTATACACAATTGAAATTGAAATCAACGGAGCTATTGTTAAGAGCAAACCTGTTAAAGAAACATGCATGAACATACCTGTTGTGCCATTGGAGTTTTGATTGGATCCTTCAATTTAAAATAAGTTTGTATGAGTAAATACAGTGATACAAGAGCAAAGCAGTATGCACGATAGCAATGGAATCTTAAATTTGAACAGTTGTTCTTTAGGTTTAGGCACTTGTTCCACATGAACAGAGTACAGTAAGACGCAAGAATATAGTACTTAAAATAGAAAATGAGCTCATAGACCTTACCACATTCTTGGTTCGGGACCAGTACAGAACAAGGCGTTCCCAGTCATCGTCCAATAAATGTGTCTCAGGAGAACGTAAGGGAATTTGATGAGTTTCTTTGCCGGTGAAGTATGTTTTCTTCAGGTAATTCTGATACTGCCACCAAGCATTCTTGAAGATAGCAGAGGTATTAGCACAGGTTACCTCATCCCGAGTTTCCAAATCGGTCCTTCTCTATAGAGAAAAATTGGAAAATTTGCTGTATTATAACCATCATGGAGGTAGTATGTATGGGACAAAGCAAAGTAATTGCCATGAATAACATTACTTACACATAACTCCTGGACAAACACCTGCAACTGGCATTTGTGTTCATCTTCAGTATAAATTTTCCAAGATGGGAAGATACGCACATAGGATGTAACAACATCAAATGCAATAGATGCTAAACTAAGACTAGCTGGTTGTGCTTCCTCCACAGGAATAGGCATACTAACTGGTGGAGTTGGGGTTCGTCGTGGTAGTAATGGCCCTTTGGGCACTGGAGCTGCCTTACTAACTGCTCTTGTTTGGGAGCTCTACGGTGGAGATGGTGCTGTGTCAACAGGAACTGGGTTACTATCTGCTGGGATTGGGGTTAGACTGGGTGAAGCTGGTTCCCTGTCCATCGCAGCAGGGGTACAATCTGTGAGAGTTTGGGTTATGTGTGGTAGGGCTGGTTCTCGTGCATGTACAACCGGGGTGCTATCTCCACCAAGAACTAGCACTGTTTTATTTGAAGACCGTGTTTTTACTCTGCTAGATACTGGCGTCACCCGCTCCAATTCAAATGGTTGATAAACAGGAAACATAGTTGAATGTACAGACATTGTATAAGAGACAGATGCAATAGATAGTGTGGAAAAAAGAGGGCATGAAATAGTTGACATGCATATTGTTTAACTAAAATGGATAGCATGACATAATTTCACATATATGATGTCTATCTAAACTGGATAGAATAGCATACCATAATTCAAAGATACGATGAATAACTAAACAGGATCACATGGCATAACTCACCTACATGTTATCTAAGTAATCAGGATCGCATGATTTAATTCACGTATGTGATTTATATGCTAAACAGAGGGCATTCAATATGATGTCTGAACTAAGAACATGGTGTTGAATACTGTGTATATGATGTCTAAACTATGCAATGCAAGACACCATATGCATGATATGAGCAGTATAACCGTGCCAAGTTAGAGCATACACCTCGGTGGGGGAATAGGATTGGTCATCTGTCTCTGAATCCATCTCTGAGGAGCTATCGGGACCCAACAAGAGATCTGCTTTGACAAGTAGCACTGTCTTCTCTGAAGGCCTTGTTTTCACTCCAGATTTTTCCATCTCCCACCCATATGGCTGATTCACAGGAAGAGTATGCAGTTTAATGTACAAACATTGTCGATAGATGGAAATGTAATGAAGAAAAGGACGAGCAAGATATCATTCAAATATATGATGCCTGGTTAAACAGGATGGCATTGCACATTTCACATATATTATGGCTGGCTAAAAGACATGAGACTGCATAATTCCGATATATGATATAGAAACTAAACAGGTGGCATTACAGAACATATCTAAACTAAGCAGATGACATATATGATGTAAAAAGTAGGCACTACAAGGCAACATATGCATGATATGACTAACATCATCATGCCAAGGTAGAGCAAACACCTTGGGGGGTAAATAGGAGTGGTCAGCTGCATTGGAATCCGCCTCAGAACATATATCTTCCTCTGGATTACAATCTAGAGAGGGGGGAGGGTTTGCCATTGAACCCACCATGGAGCGATGTCTGCATGACATTGTATTGCCGCGCAAAACTATCCTCTTTTTCTCTACATGTTCAGCATGACTGTGTACAATATCAGACATGCATACAAAAAAATATGGTGAGATTATGTAAGGAGAGCATGGAGAAATTTAGAGTGATGGTAAGAACCAGCGGATGGATCCAAAAATAATGATAGCATGCTGGTAATTGCTTTAATTTAATAAAAAAGACAGATGATGATTGCTTTACTATTTGTTTTCCACCCAAGATGAACAACATAGGCATACCCTAGGTGAACCAGATATTAGACAGAGATACTATTCGTTGCTGCCTCAATATGTGCCCCACAACTAATTTAGAACTCAAGTTTGAACATTAGTTTGGACCTGACTTGGAGTCTAAGAGGTGAACAAGACGATAAAGTAGCAGGTAATTTTAAGCAATGCATAACATAAGCAGAAACAAAAGAGTGCGACCTCTCTTGTGAACTCGTGTACTCCTCAGGTTCATCTGCTGAGTCGATGATGGTGATGCCGTTGCGGTGGGTGCCGGCGGCAGGGAAGGAGATCTGAGGCGGCGAAAGACGGTCAGGAGTCGTGATGTCTGGTTTGGTAGATGCTTTTGTCGATGGAGCAACTTAGGTGAGGTGGACGACGTCGCGGCAGGAGCAGGACAAACCACACAAAGTTCCCTTCGACACCTACGTGTAACTGAAGTAATTCTGTAAGGGCTCATTGGCTTGTATGATTCTAAAAACGCAGGGATAGTAAAAACACCAGAATAGGATAGGAATGCACATGGTAAACAGAGCATTTGTAAACACAGGATCTCGGTCAACTTGGGTGTTTGGTTCACAGGAATTGGAAGAGCAGAGGAATGCAAAGAAACATGGCCAAAATAAAGTGAAACCATATGAAAGCGTGTATAGTTAGAATGTTATTCTGCCACTAATGCACTTGGTCTTGTTTTCATGCATAGGATTTTGAAATGTAGGTCCAGGTGGATGTTTTTCTCCATTCCTTTCAACAAAATGCATGAATAATTGAATAGTAGAGTGCCATAGGAAAATTCCCTATTGCTATGTTTTTCCGTTGAACCAAAATAGCCCTAATGGATCGACATGAATGTAGAGTAATAAGTGATGCAACCAGTGTACAACCTCTTTGCCGTAGCCGTGTCGACCTCAGCATCATTGGGTTGGTCGCTGAAGAAGTTGAGGCAGAGGTGAATGTCGGAGGTGTGGAGGAAGATCTGAGGAATCTGTAGACGGCGTCCAGGGCACTGCTTTGTTGTGATGGATCGTTCCATCGTTGGAGCAGCTCCGGTGAGCCATAAGACGTCAAGGCTGAAGCAGCACAAGACAGACATCGTTAATCTCAAGTGAGATTCTAATAGCATCTCCAATAGATGATGTAAAATATATGTAAAATTTACATCACCAAAAACCACCTGACTACAATGGATGAGGTAAAAACTGTTGACTTTGAACTTAACTGTGAAACTGAAATTTACTATGGAATCTGAATGTTACTGTTGAAACTGAACACAATGGTAGCAGAGAGGCACTTGACATGTAGTTTAGGGAGGGCCTGCAGTTCATCTTCAACCTGCACCCCGTTGAGCCGCCAGCCACCACCGGACGAACCGCCGGCCCCAGTGCCGCCTCGCCGCCCCGAAACAACTCCCCACCGCCGGTCTGCCACCGCCCCGCCGCCCCGGCCAGCCCTCTAGCCCCCCACCTCCACCCTGAACCCTAAGATAGATAGTAGGGTACCTCTCCGGTGAATCCCCCTCCCCGCTGCGGGTGGTTCTTCTTTAACTCCGGTGAGCCCCCTCACCCCATGGAAATCGACTGACCCAAAAGTCAATTCAGTCGTCTAAAGTGTAGCTAAATCAGAGCAGAGCAGCAGCATGAGCAAGGGGGCGAGCAGCAACAATAGCGCGAGCGAGTGAGCGAGAGCCAGAGCAGCAGCAGCAGATCCGACTGGTATGGCCGCAACCGCTGAAGGGGCCTCACACTGGGGAAGAGCCACCGTGGAGATGTCGCCTGTGGCGCTGGCATCAAGGTAGCCGCTCCATGGGGGTGTGGCATGGAGCACCGTCGGCGCCGGGAGGTCGAGTTAAGGAGAAGATGCGATGCGATGAGTGTACAACCTCTTTGGTTGCGCCGAGTAGGCCTCGGCTTCGTCCGATGAGTCGGTGAGGATGCTGTAGTTCCGGTGGAGTAGTTTAAGGCGGCGCTGTGGGTTTGGAGCAGCATCGATCGTCGGAGCAGCTCCTTGGAGGTGGAGGACGGGGCGGCTGAACCAGCGGGACGACGGGATGGACGACAGATCCTCATTCGGGGAGGTGGACGAGGGACGTCGAGCTGTTGCGGTGGACAACATCGTCAGGGAAGTGGCTCCGGCTAGGCAGCGGTGAGGTGGCGGACGGAGGAGGGTGGGGTTTCGCGGCTGGAGCGGAGAGGTTATGGCAGCCTGGGATTTCAAATGGCGAAAACGAGGCGATGGGAGGGGGTGAACCATGACTTAGGGACGCGCTTGTCCAAAATGTAGGGTGTGTTACAAAAGTACCCCCACCGATTTGAACTAGCGGCCCTTTCGGCTTAGGGTTAGAAGGGGGATTTCACGTGTCAGGATTTGGCAGCTGGAGGGAGTTTCCGCGTGCGTTGTAATTTCGGGATAGCAAGGTGCGGGTTGTGAAGGCACTAGTTTTGGGAGCACGATATCTGAATTTTCGGGATATAACAAGGCGCGGGTTGAATTTTAGGGACAAGCCTAACGTGTAATATTTTACTTGTACGTACCAAATCAATTCGCACTTCCCTCAACCAAAAAAAATGAAAAAAATAAAACTATTCACACCACATAAAGAGAGAGTCTTGTCCCATTTTACTATACAAAGCTATTCAAAGCTACTCCCTCCTTCCATCTATATAGGGCCTAATGCATTTTTCGATGCTAACTTTGACCAAATATTAGAGCAATAATATATGACATGCAACTTACGCAAAGCTCACCATTAAATTCGTGTGTGAAAGGAGCTTTCAATGATATAATTTTCACATTGTGCATGTCATGTACTATTAATCTTGTCAATAGTCAAAGGCGGTCTTAAGAACGCATTACGCCCTATATAGATGGAAGGAGGGAGTATGAATCCATGGTATGTCCAATTAATTTTTTTCGCTGGCTGTATAATGCATGTAACCTACTCATACCAACATTTTAGTGCATTCCAAATGTCTTTACTACCACTGCAATTCAAACTGAATTTGAATTTGTTTCTCTATTTCAATAAGAATCTACAATCATGATTGTTGCCAACTTCAACCATCATTCGTGTATTACCTTAATAACACACCACATGATTACTATAGAGATAGATATGAACAATGTGTACTATATGAACTCGAATTCTATTTTTTGAATACACTTGATGTTGATTCCAAATAATAGTACATTTGATGTACTAACTATATATTCATAATCTAAACCATGTTCCATACATATGATGTCTACTACACAACCTTCTTCTTGTAGACGTTGTTGGGCCTGCAAGTGCACAGGTTTGTAGGACAGTAGCAAATTTCCCTCAAGTGGATGACCTAAGGTTTAACAATCCGTTGGAGGCGTAGGATGAAGATGGTCTCTCTCAAGCAATCCTGCAACCAAATAACAAGGAGTCTCTTGTGTCCCCAACACACCAATACAATGGCAAGTCGTATAGGTGCACTAGTTCGGCGAAGAGATGGTGATACAAGTGCAATATGGATGGTAGATATAGGTTTTTGTAATCTGAAATAATAAAAACAGCAAGGTAACTAAAGATAAAAGTGAGCGTAAACGGTATTGCAATGATAGGAAACAAGGCCTAGGGTTCATACTTTCACTAGTGCAAGTTCTCTCAACAATAATAACATAGATAGATAATATAACAAGCCCTCAACATGCAACAAAGAGTCACTCCGAAGCCACTAATAGCAGAGAACAAACGTAGAGATTATGGTAGGGTATGAAACCACCTCAAAATTATTCTTTCGGATCAATCTATAAAAGAGTTCGTACTAGAATAACACCTTAAGACACAAATCAACCAAAACCCTAATGTCAGCTAGATACTCCATTGTCACCTTAAGTATCCATGGGCATGATTATACGATATGCATCACACAATCTCAGATTCATCCAACCAACATAAAAGTACTTCAAAGAGTGCCCCAAAGTTTCTACAGGAGAGTCAAGAACGTGTGCCAACCCCTATGCATAGGTTCCCCATGTCACGAAACCCGCAAGTTGATCACCAAAACATACATCAAGTGGCACATGATATCCCATTGTCACCACAGATAATCACAGCAAGACATACATCAAGTGTTCTCATAAAAGACTCAATCCGATAAGATAACTTCGAAGGGGAAACTCAATTCATCACAAGAGAGTAGAGGGAGAGAAACATCATAAGATCCAACTACAATAGCAAAGCTCGGGATACATCAAGATCGTGCCATAGAGGGAACATGAGAGAGAGAGATCAAACACATAGCTACTGGTACATACCCTCAGCCCCGAGGGTGAACTACTCCCTCCTCGTCATGGATAGCGCCGGGATGATGAAGATGGCCACCGGTGATGGATCCCCCTCTGGCAGGGTGCCGGAAAGGGCTCCCGAGAGGTTTTTGGTGGCTACAAAGGCTTGCGGAGGCGGAACTCCCGATCGATCTTCTGTTCTAGAAGTTTTAGGGTACGAGAGTATATATGGGTGTAGGGGGTACGTCGGAGGAGCTACGGGGGCCCCACGAGGCAGGGGGCGCGCCCGAGGGGGGGGGGGGGTGTGCGCGCCCCCCACCCTCATGAGCACCTCCCATATCTCCTGACGTGCACTCCAAGTCCATCGGGTGGCTTTCCTTCCAAAAATAACTTCTCCAGTTGATTTCGTTCCTTTTTGACTTCGTCTGATATTCCTTTTCCTCGAAACACTGAATAGGCATAAAACAGCAAATCTGGGCTGGGCCTCCGGTTAATAGGTTAGTCCCAAAAATAATATAAAAGTGGATAATAAATCCTAATATTGCCTAAAACAGTAGATAAAGTAGCATGGAGCAATCAAAAATTATAGATACGTTGGAGACGTATCAAGCATCCCCAAGCTTAATTCCTGCTCGTCCTCGAGTAGGTAAATGATAAAAAAGAATTTTTTATGCGGAGTGATACTTTGGCATAATTTCAATGTAATTCTTCTTACTTGTGGTATGAATATTCAGAACCGAAAGATTCAAGACAAAAGTTCATATTGACATAAAAATAATAATACTTCAAGCATACTAACTAAGCAATTATGTCTTCTCAAAATAACATGGCCAAAGAAAGTTATCGCTACAAAATCATATAGTCTGGCTATGCTCCATCTTCCTCACACAAAATATTTAAATCATGCACAACCCCGATGACAGGCCAAGCAATTGTTTCATACTTATGACATTTTCAAAACTTTTTCAATCTTCACGCAATACATGAGCGTGAGCCATGGATATAGCACTATATGTGGAATATAATGGTGGTTGTGGAGAAGACAAAGAAAGGGAAGATAGTCTCACATCAACTACGCGTATCAACGGGCTATGGAGATGCCCATCAATAGATATCAATGTGGGTGAGTAGGGATTGCCATGCAACGGATGCACTAGAGCTATAAGTATATGAAAGCTCTACAAAAGAAACTAAGTGGGTGTGCATCTAACTTGCTTGCTCACGAAGACCTAGGGCATTTTGAGGAAGCCCATAATTGGAATATACAAGCCAAGTTCTATAATGAAAGATTCCCACTAGTATATGAAAGTGACAAAATGAGAGACTCTCTATCATGAAGATCTTGGTGCTACTTTGAAGCACAAGTGTGGTAAAAGGATAGTAGCATTGTCCCTTCTCTCTTTTTCTCTCATTTTTTTATTTGGGCCTTTTCTCTTTTTTTATGGCCTCTTTTTTTGGGCTTCTTTGGCCTCTTTTATATTTTTTTCGTCCGGAGTCTCATCCCGACTTGTGGGGGAATCATAGTCTCCATCATCCTTTCCTCACTTGGGACAATGCTCTAATAATGATGATCATCACACTTTTATTTTTCTTACAACTCAACAATTACAACTCGATATTTATAACAAAGTATGACTCTAATGCCTCCGGCGGTGTACCAGGATATGCAATGAATCATGAGTGACATGTATGAAAGAATTATGAACGGTGGCTTTGCCACAAATACGATGTCAACTACATGATCATGCTAGCAATATGACAATGATGGAGCGTGTCATAATAAACGGAACAGTGGAAAGTCACATGGCAATATATCTCGGAATGGCTATGGAAATGCCATGATAGGTAGGTATGGTGGCTGTTTTAAGGAAGGTATATGGTGGCTGTATGATACCGGCGAAAAGTGCGCGGTATTAGAGAGGCTAGCAATGGTGGAAGGATGGGAAAATTGCGTATAATCCATGGACTCAACATTAGTCATAAAGAACTCATATACTTATTGCAAAAATCTAGAAGTTATCAAAGCAAAGTATTATCGCATGCTCCTAGGGGGATAGATTGGTAGGAAAAGACCATCGCTCGTCCCCGACCGCCACTCATAAGGAAGACAATCAATAAATAAATCATGCTCCGAGTTCATCACATAACGGTTCACCATACGTGCATGCTACGGGAATCACAAACTTCAACACAAGTATTCTTTAAATTCACAACTACTCAACTAGCATGACTCTAATATCACCATCTTCATATCTCAAAACAATCATCAAGCATCAAACTTTTCTTTAGTATTCAACACACCCATAAGGAAGTTTTACAAATCTTGAATACCAAGCATATTAGGATTATTTAAACAAACTACCATGCTATTTAAGACTCTCAAAATAATATAAGTGAAGTACTAGAGCAAATGACAAACTACTCCGAAAGATATAAGTGAAGATCAATGAGTAGCTAAATAATTATGCAACTATGCAAATAATCTCTCTCATTTAATAATTTCAGATCTTGATACTTTATTCAAACAACAAGCAAAGCTAAAGAAAACTACATTGCAAGGATAGCACAACTCATGTGAAGAAGCAAAAACTTAGGCTCAACCGATACTAATCGATAGTTGTTGAAGAAGAAAGGTGGGATGCCTACCGGGGCATCCCCAAGCTTAGATGCTTGAGACTTCTTGAAATATTATCTTGGGGTGCCTTGGGCATCCCCAAGCTTGAACTTTTGTGTCTCCTTAATTCCTCTCATATCATGGTTTCTCTTTTTTATCAAAAGCTTCATTCACAACAAACTCAACAAGAACTCATGAGATAGGTTAGTATAAACCAATGCAAAACCTTATCATTTCCTACCGTAACAAATCACTAAAATTATTATTCAACATTGAATACTAAATGCCCCTGCATATTTAATACTCCTATCTTCAAATAGATCATTAAACAAGCAAACATATGCAAACAATGCAAACATAACAACAATCTGCCAAAACAGTACAGTCTGTAAAGAATGCAAGAGTATCAATACTTCCCTAACTCCAAAAATTATGAAATAAAATTCCCACTGTAGTAAATTTATCATATCTCATTATGCAAAAGGTTTCTAGGGAATTTTTGCAACAGGGTAAACTTTCGGTTTTCAAACAGCAACATGTATACTAGCAAAATAAGCATGCAAAGGCTATCCTTGACTTTTTTATTGAAACTAAAGATGCAAAACATTATTCTAAATAGCATCAAGCAAATACTAACAAGAGAAAATGACACTCCAAGCAAAACACATATCATGTGGTGAATAAAAATATAGCTCCAAGTAAAGTTACCGATGAACAAAGACGAAAGAGGGGATGCCTTCCAGGGCATCCCCAAGCTTAGGCTCTTGGTTGTCCTGGAATATTACCTTGGGGTGCCTTGGGCATCGCCAAGCTTAGGCTCTTGCTACTCCTTATTCCATAGTCCATCGAATCTTTACCCAAAACTTGAAAACTTCACAACACAAAACTTAACAGAAAACTTGTAAGCTCCGTTAGCTAAAGAAAACAAACACCACTTCAAGGTACTATAATGAACTCATTCTAAATTCATATTGGTGTAATATCTACTGTATTCCAACTTATCTATGGTTCATACCCTCAATACTAGCCATAGATGCATCAAAATAAGCAAACAACACATAGAAAACAGAATCTGTCAAAAACAGAACAGTCTGTAGTACTCTGTATCAAACGTATACTTTTGGAACTCCAAAAATCCTACCAAATTAGGAAGTCCTAAGAAATTTATGTACCAATCCAGAGAAAAAAGAAGCAGATCAAGACCACGTTTATGTGAATTAACAAAACTAAATTATAGGGTGCAAAACTTTCTGATTTTCAGCAGGATCAACACAACTATCACCGTAAGCTATCCTAAAGGTCTTACTTGGCACTTTATTGAAACAAAAGCTATAAAACATGATTACTACAGTAGCATAATCATGTGAACACACAAAAACAGTAAGGATAAATATTGGGTTGTCTCTCAACAAGCGCTTTTCTTTAATGCCTTTCTAGCTAGGCATGATGACGACAATGATGCTCAAATAAAGGATAAGAATTGAAACATAACGGGAGCATCATGAAGCATATGACTAGCACTTTTAAGTCTAACCCTCTTCCTATGCATAGGGATTTTGTGAGCAAACAACTTATGAGAACAATAATCATCTAGCATAGGAAGGTAACACAAGCATAGCTTCAAGAATTAAAGCACATAGGGAGGAAACTTGACATTATTGCAATTCCTACAAGCATATGTTCCTCTCTCATAATAATTTTCAGTAGCATCATGAATGAATTCAACAATATAACCCGTACCTAAAACATTCTTCTCATGATATACTAGCATAGAAATTTTATTACTCACCACATAAGCAAAATTCTTCTCATTCGGAATAGTGGGAGTATCATAAGAGACTTGAATACAATAAATTGTTTCCACATTAAAAGAGTAATGTTCAGAGAAAGGGTACTCATAATCATGACAAGTTTTATAAATATAATCATCACTACTCTTTATAGCATAGCTTTTATCACAATAATCATCATAAGTAGCAACTTTGTTCTCATCATAATCGATTGAAACCTCTTCCGAAATAGTGGATACATCACTAAATAAAGTCATGACCTCTGCAAATACACTTTCATAAATATTATAAGATTCAACATCCTCCAATATTGTGGGATCACTACTTCCTAAAGTTGACACTCTTCCAAACCCAGTTTCATAAATATAATCATCATAGGTAGAAGGCATGCTATCATCATAACTACTTTGCATATCAAAACTTGAGAGGCTAAAAATATTATCATTATTAAGCATAGGATCCCCAAGCTTGGGACAAACATTAATTACAGCAAATATATTCTCAAGTATGTCATCCTCATCAAACATAGCTTCCCCAAGCTTGGGCCTTTTCATATCATAAGCATAATCACTCTCATCATTAAAAATATTGATAGAACCAATAGTATAGCTATTATCATCATCACAATGAGTAGTAGGAGCAACATCATTTGGGAGGGATACCTTTTTACCTTTGTTGCTCCTTCTTTTCTTTTTCTTCTTCACATTATGTGTAGGTTCAACCTTCCTCTTTGAGCTCCTTATTGATGAGATTGGTTGAATAGAAAGCTCCTCCTCGTTACCTGATTCATCATAAGAAATAATAGGAGGAGATTGGGAAGTCTCTTGCCTTTCATTAGTATTCTCATCATCCTCTATTTGTTTTATTTTCTTTATGTAATTGTTAATATAAGGATTTTCAATGCAATTCACCGCACAATACATATAAATCTTCTCTAGATCAAAATCAAGAACTTTATCAAGGGCAAATTTTGGAATATCCTTAGTTATACGTTTCATTTCTTCATAACCCAAAAGAAGGCTAAGCTTGTTGGAAATATGCCCTAGAGGCAATAATAAAGGGATTATTATTATATTTCCTTGTTCATGATAATTGTCTTTATTCATGCTATAGTTGTATTATCCGGAAATCGTAATACACGTGTGAATACATAGACCACAATATGTCCCTAGTGAGCCTCTAGTTGACTAGCTCGTTGATCAACAGATAGTCATGGTTTCCTGACTATGGACATTAGATGTCATTGATAACGGGATCACATCATTAGGAGAATGATGTGATGGACAAGACCCAATCCTAAGCATAACACAAGATCGTGTAGTTCGTTTTGCTAGAGCTTTTCCAATGTTAAGTATCTTTTCCTTAGACCATGAGATCGTGTAACTCCCGGATACCGTATGAGTGCTTTGGGTGTACCAAACGTCACAACGTAACTGGGTGACTATAAAGGTGCACTACAGGTATCTCCGAAAGTGTCTGTTGGGTTGACATGGATCGAGAATGGGATTTGTCAATCCGTATGACGGAGAGGTATCTCTGGGCCCACTCAGTAATGCATCATCATTATGAGCTCAAAGTGACCAAGTGTTTGGTCACGGGATCATGCATCGCGGTACGAGTAAAGTGACTTGCCAGTAACAAGACTGAACGAGGTATTGGGATACCGACGATCGAGTCCCGGGCAAGTAACGTACCGATTGACAAAGGGAATTGTATACGGGGTTGATTGAATCCTCGACATCGTGGTTCATCCGATGAGATCATCGAGGAGCATGTGGGAGATTACATGGGTATCCAGATCCCGCTGTTGGTTATTGATCGGAGAGCCGTCTCGGTCATGTCTGCGTGTCTCCCGAACCCGTAGGGTCTACACACTTAAGGTTCGGTGACGCTAGGGTTATTAGGAAGACTTGTATGTGAGTACCGAATGTTGTTCGGAGTCCCGAATGAGATCCCGAACATCACGAGGAGTTCCAGAATGGTCCGGAGGTGAAGATTTATATATGGGAAGTTGTCATACGGTCACCGGAAAGTTTCGGGGGCATATCGGTATTGTACCGGGGCCACCAGAGGGGTTCTGGGGGTCCACCGGGAGGGGCCACCTCTCTCGGAGGGCCTCATGGGCCGTAGTGGGCAGGGAACCAGCCCCTGGAGGGCTGGGCGCTACCCCCTTGGGCCCATGCGCCTAGGGTTGGTGGGGAAACCCTAGTGGGGGTGCCCCCCTTGCTTGGGGGGCAAGCCCCCTCCCTTGGCCGCCGCCCCCCCTCTAGATCTCATCTAGAGGGGGCCGGACCCCTTCCCCCTTCCCCTATAAATAGAGGGGTGAGGGGAGGGCTGCATACAACATCCAAGGTGCAGCCCCTCCCCTCCCCAACACCTCTCCTCCTCCGTTAAGAGCTTGGCAAAGCCCTGCCGGAGTACTGCCTCTCCACCACCACCACGCCGTCGTGCTGCTGCTGGAGCCTTCTTCCTCAACCTCTCCTTCCCCCTTGCTGGATCAAGAAGGAGGAGACGTCGTCCGCTCTGTACGTGTGTTGAACGCGGAGGTGCTGTCCGTTCGGCACTTGGTCATCGGTGATTTGGACCACGGCGAGTACGACTCCATCATCCCCGTTCTCTTGAATGCTTCTGCTCGCGATCTACAAGGGTATGTAGATGCACTCCTATCACTCATTGCTTAGATGAACTCATAGATGGATCTTGGTGAAACCGTAGGAATTTTTTCAATTTTCTGCAACATTCCCCAACAGTGGTATCAGAGCTAGATCTATGCGTAGTTCTCTATTGCACGAGTAGAACACAAATTTGTTGTGGGCGTAGATGTTGTCAACTTTCTTGCCGCTACTAGTCTTATTTTGCTTCAACAGTATTGTGGGATGAAGTGGCCCGGACCGACCTTACACGTACGCTTACGTGAGACAGATTCCACCGACTGACATGCACTAGTTGCATAAGGTGACCAGCGGGTGTCTGTCTCTCCCACTTTAGTTGGAGCGGATTCGATGAAAAGGGTCCTTATGAAGGGTAAATAGAAGTCGACAAATCACGCTGTGGCTTTTTCGTAGTTAAGAAAACGTTCTTGCTAGAACCCTATTGCAGCCACGTAAAAGATGCAACAACAATTAGAGGACGTCTAACTTGTTTTTGCAGCAATTGCCTTGTGATGTGATATGGCCAAAAGTTGTGATGAATGATGAATGATATATTGTGATGTATGAGATCATGTTCTTGTAATAGGAATCACGACTTGCATGTCGATGAGTATGACAACCGGCAGGAGCCATAGGAGTTGTCTTAATTATTGTATGACCTGCGTGTCAATAATTTAACGCCATGTAATTACTTTACTTTATTGCTAAAACGTTAGCCATAGTAGTAGAAGTAATAGTTGGCGAGCAACTTCATGGAGACACGATGATGGAGATCACGATGATGGAGATCATGGTGTCATGCCGGTGACGAAGATGATCATGGAGCCCCGAAGATGGAGATCAAAGGAGCTATATGATATTGGCCATATCATGTCACTACTATATAATTGCATGTGATGTTTATTATGTTTATGCATCTTGTTTACTTAGAACGACGGTAGTAAATAAGATGATCCCTTATAACAATTTCAAGAAAGTGTTCTCCCCTAACTGTGCGCCGTTGCTAAAGTTCGTCGTTTCGAAGCACCACGTGATGATCGGGTGTGATAGATTCTTACGTTCACATACCACGGGTGTAAGACAATTTTACACATGCAAAAACACTTAGGGTTAACTTGACGAGCCTAGCATGTACAGACATGGCCTCGGAACACAGAGACCGAAAGGTCGAACATGAGTCGTATGGAAGATACGATCAACATGGAGATGTTCAACGGTGATGACTAGTCCGTCTCACGTGATAATCGGACACAGCCTAGTCGACTCGGATCGTGTAAAACTTAGATGACTAGAGGGATGTCTAATCTGAGTGGGAGTTCATTAAATAATTTGATTAGATAACTTAATTATCATGAACTTTAGTCTAAAACCTTTGCAAATATGTCTTGTAGATCAAATGGCCAACGCTCATGTCAACATGAACTTCAACGCGTTCCTAGAGAAAACCAAGCTGAAAGATGATGGTAGCAACTATACGGACTGGGTCCGGAACCTGAGGATCATCCTCATAGCTGCCAAGAAAGCATATGTCCTAGATGGACCGCTAGGTGAAGCACCCATCCCAGAGAACCAAGACGTTATGAACGCTTGGCAGTCACGTGCTGATGATTACTCCCTCATTCAGTGCGGCATGCTTTACAGCTTAGAACCGGGGCTCCAAAAGCGTTTTGAGCAACACGGAGCATATGAGATGTTCGAGGAGCTGAAAATGGTTTTCCAAGCTCATGCCCGGGGAATCCGGTCGAGAGATATGAAGTCTCCGACAAGTTCTACAGTTGTAAGATGGAGGAAAATAGTTCTGTCAGTGAGCACATACTCAAAATGTCTGGGTTGCACAACCGCCTGTCCCAGCTGGACATTAACCTCCCGGACGAGGCGGTCATTGACAGAATCCTTCAGTCGCTCCCACCGAGCTACAAGAGCTTTGTGATGAACAACAATATGCAGGGGATGGTGAAAACTATTCCTCAAGTATTTTCAATGCTGAAGTCAGCAGAGGTAGAAATCAAGAAAGAACATCAAGTGTTGATGGTCAATAAAACCACCAAGTTCAAGAAGGGCAAGGGTAAGAAGAACTTCAAGAAGGACGGCAAGGATGTTGCCGCGCCTGGTAAGCCAGTTGCCGGGAAGAAGTCAAAGAATGGACCCAAGCCTGAGACTGAGTGCTTTTATTGCAAAGGGAAGGGTCACTGGAAGCGGAACTGCCCCAAATACTTAGCAGACAAGAAGGCCGGCAACACTAAAGGTATATGTGATATACATGTAATTGATGTGTACCTTACCAGTACTCGTAGTAACTCCTGGGTATTTGATACTGGTGTCGTTGCTCATATTTGTAACTCACAGCAGGAGCTGCGGAATAAGCGGAGACTGGCGAAGGACGAGGTGACGATGCGCGTCGGGAATGGTTCCAAGGTCGATGTGATCGCCGTCGGCACGCTACCTCTACATTTACCTACGGGATTAGTTTTAAACCTCAATAATTGTTATTTAGTGCCAAGTTTGAGCATGAACATTGTATCTGGATCTCGTTTGATACGAGATGGCTACTCATTTAAATCCGAGAATAATGGTTGTTCTATTTATATGAGAGATATGTTTTATGGTCATGCCCCGATGGTCAATGGTTTATTCTTAATGAATCTCGAGCGTAATGTTACACATATTCATAGTGTGAATACCAAAAGATGTAAAGTTGATAACGATAGTCCCACATACTTGTGGCACTGCCGCCTTGGTCA
Source organism: Triticum aestivum (assembly GCF_018294505.1). Lineage (NCBI taxonomy): Eukaryota > Viridiplantae > Streptophyta > Magnoliopsida > Poales > Poaceae > Triticum > Triticum aestivum. The sequence continues at coordinate 316,537,430 of NC_057810.1, forward strand.
CATTGGTGTCAAGCGCATGAAGAAGCTCCATGCTGATGGACTTTTAGAGTCTCTAGATTATGAATCGTTTGACACATGCGAGCCATGCCTCATGGGCAAGATGACCAAGACTCCGTTCTCCGGAACAATGGAGCGAGCAACCAACTTGTTGGAAATCATACATACTGATGTGTGCGGTCCAATGAGCGTTGAGGCTCGCGGAGGATATCGTTATGTTCTCACTCTCACTGATAACTTGAGTAGATATGGGTATGTCTACTTAATGAAACACAAGTCTGAGACCTTTGAAAAGTTCAAGGAATTTCAGAATGAGGTAGAGAATCAACGTGACCAAAAGATAAAGTTCCTACGATCAGATTGTGGAGGAGAATATTTAAGTCACGAATTTGGTACGCACTTAAGGAAATGTGGAATCGTTTCACAACTCACGCCGCCTGGAACACCTCAGTGTAACGGTGTGTCCGAACGTCGTAATCACACTCTATTGGATATGGTGCGGTCTATGATGTCTCTTACCGATTTACCGCTATCATTTTGGGGATACGCTCCAGAGACAACTACATTCACTTTAAACAGGGCTCCGTCTAAATCCGTTGAGACGACACCGTATGAATTATGGTTTGGGAAGAAACCTAAGCTGTCGTTTCTAAAAGTTTGGGAATGCGACGCTTATGTCAAGAAACTTCAACCTGAAAAGCTCGAACCCATGTCGGAAAAATGCGTCTTCATAGGATACCCTAAGGAAACCATTGGGTATACCTTCTACTTAAGATCCGAGGGCAAGATCTTTGTTGCCAAGAACGGATCCTTTCTGGAAAAAGAGTTTCTCTCGAAAGAAGTAAGTGGGAGGAAAGTAGAACTCGATGAAGTACTACCTCTTGAACCGGAAAGTAGTGCTGCTCAGGAAAATGTTCCTATAGTGCCTACACCAACTGGAGAGAAAATTAATGATGATGATCAAGGTACTTCGGATCAAGTTGCTACTGAACTTCATAGGTCCACAAGGACACATTCCGCACCAGAGTGGTATGGCAACCCTGTCTTGGAAATCATGTTGTTAGACAACGGTGAACCTTCGAAGTATGAAGAAGCGATGGTGGGCCCAGATTCCAACAAATGGCTTGAAGCCATGCAATCCGAGATAGAATCCATGTATGAAAACAAAGTATGGACTTTGACAGACTTGCCCGATGATTGGCGAGCGATAGAAAACAAATGGATCTTTAAGAAGAAGACGGACGCGGATGGTAATGTTACCATCTATAAAGCTCGACTTGTCGCTAAGGGTTATCGACAAGTTCAAGGGGTTGACTACGATGAGACATTCTCTCCCGTAGCAAAGCTGAAGTCCGTCCGAATCATGTTAGCAATTGCCGCATACTATGATTATGAGATATGGCGGATGGACGTCAAAACGGCATTCCTTAACGGACATCTTAAGAAAGAACTGTATATGATGCATCCGGAAGGTTTTGTCGATCCTAAGAATGCTAACAAAGTATGCAAGCTCCAGCGATCCATTTATGAGCTGGTGCAAGCATCTCGGAGTTGGAACATTCGCTTTGATGAGACGATCAAAGCGTTTGGGTTTATGCAGACTTATGGAGAAGCCTGCGTTTACAAGAAAGTGAGTGGGAGCTCTGTAGCATTTCTCATATTATATGTAGATGACATACTCTTGATGGGAAATGATATAGAACTTTTGGACAGCATTAAGGCCTACTTGAATAAGTGTTTTTCAATGAAGGACCTTGGAGAAGCTGCTTACATATTAGGCATCAAGATCTATAGGGATAGATCGAGACGCCTCATAGGTCTTTCACAAAGCACATACATTGATAAGATTTTGAAGAAGTTCAAAATGGATCAGTCCAAGAAAGGTTTCTTGCCTGTATTGCAAGGTGTGAGATTGAGCTCGGCTCAATGCCCGACCACGGCAAAAGATAAAGAAGAGATGAGTGTCATCCCCTATGCTTCAGCCATAGGATCTATTATCTATGCCATGCTGTGTACCAGACCTGATGTAAACCTTGCCGTAAGTTTGGTAGGAAGGTACCAAAGTAATCCCGGCAAGGAACACTGGACAGCGGTCAAGAATATCCTGAAGTACCTGAAAAGGACAAAGGACATGTTTCTCGTTTATGGAGGTGACGAAGAGCTCGTCGTAAAGGGTTACGTTGACGCTAGCTTCGACACAGATCTGGATGACTCTAAGTCACAAACCAGATATGTGTATATGTTGAATGGTGGAGCAGTAAGCTGGTGCAGCTGCAAGCAGAGCGTCGTGGCGGGATCTACATGTGAAGCGGAGTAAATGGCAGCCTCGGAGGCAGCGCATGAAGCTATTTGGGTGAAGGAGTTCATCACCGAACTAGGAGTCATACCCAATGCGTCGGGGCCGATCAAACTCTTCTGTGACAACACTGGAGCTATTGCCCTTGCCAAGGAGCCCAGGTTTCACAAGAAGACTAGGCACATCAAGCGTCGTTTCAACTCCATCCGTGAAAATGTTCAAGATCGAGACATAGATATTTGCAAAGTACATACGGATCTGAATGTCGCAGATCCGTTGACTAAACCTCTTTCGCGAGCTAAACAAGATCAACACAAAGTGGGAGACTCTATGGGTGTTCGATTCATCACAATGTAACTAGATTATTGACTCTAGTGCAAGTGGGAGACTGTTGGAAATATGCCCTAGAGGCAATAATAAAAGGATTATTATTATATTTCCTTGTTCATGATAATTGTGTTTATTCATGCTATAATTGTATTATCCGGAAATCATAATACACGTGTGAATACATAGACCACAATATGTCCCTAGTGAGCCTCTAGTTGACTAGCTCGTTGATCAACAGATAGTCATGGTTTCCTGACTATGGACATTAGATGTCATTGATAACGGGATCACATCATTAGAAGAATGATGTGATGGACAAGACCCAATCCTAAGCATAGCACAAGATCGTGTAGTTCGTTTTGCTAGAGCTTTTCCAATGTCAAGTATCTTTTCCTTAGACCATGAGATCGTGTAACTCCCGGATACCGTATGAGTGCTTTGGGTGTACCAAACGTCACAACGTAACTGGGTGACTATAAAGGTGCACTACAGGTATCTCCGAAAGTGTCTGTTGGGTTGACACGGATCGAGAGTGGGATTTGTCACTCCGTATGACGGAGAGGTATCTCTGGGCCCACTCGGTAATGCATCATCATTATGAGCTCAAAGTGACCAAATGTTTGGTCACGGGATCATGCATTGCGGTACGAGTAAAGTGACTTGCCGGTAACGAGACTGAACGAGGTATTGGGATACCGACGATCGAGTCCCGGGCAAGTAACATACCGATTGACAAAGGGAATTGTATACGGGGTTGATTGAATCCTCGACATCGTGGTTCATCCGATGAGATCATCGAGGAGCATGTGGGAGCCAACATGGGTATCTAGATCCCGCTTTTGGTTATTGATCGGAGAGCCGTCTCGGTCATGTCTGCGTGTCTCCCGAACCCGTAGGGTCTACACACTTAAGGTTCGGTGACGCTAGGGTTATTAGGAAGACTTGTATGTGAGTACCGAATGTTGTTCGGAGTCCTGAATGAGATCCTGGATGTCACGAGGAGTTCCGGAATGGTCCGGAGGTGAAGATTTATATATGGGAAGTTGTCATACGGTCACCGGAAAGTTTCGGGGGCATATCGTATTGTACCGGGGCCACCGGAGGGGTTCCGGGGGTCCACCGGGAGGGGCCACCTCTCTTGGAGGGCCTCATGGGCCGTAGTGGGCAGGGAACCAGCCCCTGGAGGTCTGCCCCCCCCTTGGGCCCATGCGCCTAGGGTTGGGGGGGGGGAAACCCTAGTGGGGGCGCCCCCCTTGCTTGGGGGGCAAGCCCCCTCCCTTGGCCGGTGCCCCCCCTCTAGATCTCATCTAGAGGGGGCCGCCCCCTTCCCCCTTCCCCTATAAATAGAGGGGCGAGGGGAGGGCTGCACACAACATCCAAGGCGCAGCCCCTCCCCTCCCCAACACCTCTCCTCCTCCGTTAAGAGCTTGGCGAAGCCCTGCCGGAGTACTGCCTCTCCACCACCACCACGCCGTCGTGCTGCTGCTAGAGCCTTCTTCCTCAACCTATCCTTCCCCCTTGCTGGATCAAGAAGGAGGAGATGTCATCCGCTCCGTACTTGTGTTGAACGCGGAGGTGCTGTCCGTTCGGCACTTGGTCATCGGTGATTTGGATCACGGCGAGTACGACTCCATCATCCCCATTCTCTTGAACGCTTCCGCTCGCGATCTACAAGGGTATGTAGATGCACTCCTATCACTCGTTGCTTAGATGAACTCATAGATGGATCTTGGTGAAACCGTAGGAAAGTTTTTAATTTTCTGCAACGTTCCCCAACAAAGCTCTTTATGATGCTCAAGGGTAATCAAATTATCACAATATTTGGAAACGACTTGATCATGAAACAAATAGCATTGGAGCTTTAAATGACCATGTTCATTGCAAAGTTCACAAGGAGCGCTATAAATATTGAATCTTTTAGCACATTCATCTAGCTCTTCTTGCAACAATTTGGTTTCTAAGTACTTATGCCTCTTGCAATATCTATCTTCCCTATACTATGTGTACTTACAAATCCAATGCACTCTGCAAAATTTGGCATGTTTATAGGAGACATTTTCATCATAACTAGTGCAAATTGTCATTAGCATCTTGGATATTCAAAGAATTCATACTAACAACATTGCAATCATGCTCATCATTCAAATATTTAGTGCCAAACAATTTAGAGATTTCTTCTTCTAGCACTTGAGCACAATTATCCTTTCCATCAAACTCACGAAAGATATTAAAAAGACGAAGCGTATGAGACAAACTTAACTCCATTTTTTTTGTAGTTTTCTTTTATAAACTAGACTAGTACTAAAACAAGAAACAAAAAGATTCGATTGCAAGATCTAAAGATATACCTTCACTTACCTAGCCTCCCCGGCAACGGCGCCAGAAAAGAGCTTGATGTCTACTACACAACCTTCTTCTTGTAGACGTTGTTGGGCCTGCAAGTGCACAGGTTTGTAGGACAGTAGCAAATTTCCCTCAGGTGGATGACCTAAGGTTTATCAATCCGTGGGAGGTGTAGGATGAAGATGGTCTCTCTCAAGCAACCCTGCAACCAAATAACAAAGAGTTTCTTGTGTCCCCAACACACCCAATACAATGGCAAATTGTATAGGTGCACTAGTTCGGCGAAGAGATGGTGATACAAGTGCAATATGGATGGTAGATATAGGTTTTTGTAATCTGAAATAATAAAAACAGCAAGGTAACTAAAGATAAAAGTGAGCGTAAACGGTATTGCAATGATAGGAAACAAGGCCTAGGGTTCATACTTTCACTAGTGCAAGTTCTCTCAACAATAATAACATAGATAGATAATATAACAAGCCCTCAACATGCAACAAAGAGTCACTCTGAAGCCACTAATAGCGGAGAACAAACGTAGAGATTATGGTAGGGTACGAAACCACCTCAAAGTTATTCTTTTGGATCAATCTATTCAAGAGTTCGTACTAGAATAACACCTTAAGACACAAATCAACCAAAACCCTAATGTCACCTAGATACTCCATTGTCACCTCAAGTATCCATGGGCATGATTATACGATATGCATCACAAAATCTCAGATTCATCCAACCAACATAAAATTACTTCAAAGAGTGCCCTAAAGTTTCTACCGGAGAGTCAAGAACGTGTGCCAACCCCTACGCATAGGTTCCCATTGTCACGAAACCCGCAAGTTGATCACCAAAACATACGTCAAGTGGCACATGATATCCCATTGTCACCACAGATAATCACGGCATGACATACATCCAGTGTTATCATAAAAGACTCAATCCGATAATATAACTTCAAAGGGGAAACTCAATTCATCACAAGAGAGTAGAGGGAGAGAAACATCATAAGATCCAACTACAATAGCAAAGCTCGGGATACATCAAGATCGTGCCATAGAGGGAACACGAGAGAGAGATCAAACACATAGCTACTGGTACATACCCTCAGCCTCGAGGGTGAACTACTCCCTCCTCGTCATGGATAGCGCATGGATGATGAAGATGGCCACCGGTGATGGATCCCCCCTCCGGCAGGGTGCCGGAAAGGGCTCCAGAGAGGTTTTTGGTGGCTATAGAGGCTTGCGGAGGCGGAACTCCCGATCTATCTTCTGTTCTGGAAGTTTTAGGGTACGAGAGTATATATGGGTGCAGGGGGTACGTCGGAGGAGATACGGGGGCCCCACGAGGCAGGGGGCACGCCCCGGGGGCGGGGGGAGGGGGGGGGTGGGGTGGGCGCTCCCGCCACCCTTGTGAGCACCTCCCGTATCTCCTGACGTGCACTCCAAGTCCATTGGGCGGCTTTCCTTCCTAAAATAACATCTCCAGTTGATTTCGTTCCGTTTTGACTTCGTCTGATATTCCTTTTTCTCGAAACACTGAAATAGGCATAAAACAGCAAATCTGGGCTGGGTCTCCGGTTAATAGGTTAGTCCCAAAAATGATATAAAAGTGGATAATAAAGCCCAATATTGCCTAAAACAGTAGATAAAGTAGCATGGAGCAATCAAAAATTATAGATACGTTGGAGACGTATCAACGTACACCGTGTTTATCACACAAAGTATAGTGCCCCCTACATTATGACAAATATTTAGCCCTGAGCTGCAAAAGCCACACATTAGCCCAAATTGTAATCAGTGTTCTACATTATGGTATTTTCTTCAAGTATCTGTATCCACTTTTTTACAATGAATTATGATCTTTGTTCGTCTTTTAACTTTCACGATCCTCTTCTATTTGTAGCTAGCTAGCGCTAACTTTCTATCATGCATGCACACGCCCGCCCCCCTCTCACCCTCCCTCAGCGTCCCCTCCATCGCGCACGTTCGTTATTTCTCTTTAGGTCGTTCACCCGTGGAGTGTGTAGGCCCCCCAGCTCCTTCTTTCCAGCACACACTGGTCGATATAGCTCTCTAGCCAAGTGTGCCTACCACAAACACATATATACTTCCCCTCTTCTCTTCTGACCGTCCATGCCCCCCTATGTCCAATACGGTTCCACGTAGGTGCACACTCCCGCCCCTCTTTTCATTGATCTCATACTCGCACACTCCTCCCCCCTCGACATGGTAGGCCTCTCGCACCACCTCCTAGTCGCACCCCTCTACCCCTGTCTGTCTCTCCGGACCTTATTTGCTTCTAACACATGGATGCATGTATATGTACCGATCTCCCTACATATAGCTAGGTTGACTATAATTCATTTTCCCCATGCACCGATACACTTACCTCGCTAGTTATGTCTCTCCCTTTCTCGGACACACGATGGTTGATCTTCCTATGTAGTTATGTACGCTTACCACAACTATATCGTCTCCCCTCATCATCCTTGCATACCTCCTGACTCGTCTCTCACAAGCACGTGCATAGACAGACAGACATCCCCCGCCCTCTCTTATTGATATTGCACTCTTACCCTCCGTTTGTCTAGCAGGCCTCTCCCACCATTTGTGAGACGCCACTCCACCACCAACCCTCCGACACTCTACCTTTGTCTTTCTCCCAACCTTATTCCTTTGCTACACATATCCATGGATGCCGGTCGATCTGCCTCAATACATAGCTAGGCATCTCTCCTTCCCCACACATATACTAGTCTATCGGCCTCTGCCCCCCCCACACCGATAGTCGAACGTTGTAGGTAGGTATCCATGCCATAGAGAAAAACTGCACCTTTTCCCTCTCAAATTCCAGTAGGCCAGCCGCCCTGTATCTTTGACGTGGGCACACACAAATTTGATGGCACTCTTTATCGATCGCGCATCCACACACTTCATCCATGTTTTCAATTCTATCGATATCTCACGTCAATGACTCTGTTTCACACACATTGCATATGTTACATTTTTTTGATTGAGATATCATCGACACATTGCCTCTATTTCGCACAAACCATCTCTCTCACACCCACCTACGTACGTACCTGCACCTAAGGAAGAGGTGCACGCAGGACGCACGTACTCACGTCTCGTTCCCGGCCATACCCGCGCGGGTACACCGTGGAGTTTGTTTCTGTACGAAAAGGCAGCCCACGTGATAATTTGATGCGTGTAGTGGTTGTTTACTCGAAGGAGGGTCGGGTACCATGCCTAGAGGGAACAAAGTTCGACTTGATGCGTTAGTATTAAATAAAGTTATATATATTCCTCAATGGCACGTACAAAATATAAAATGATTGCCGTGGGGAAAATGGAAAAATGGGTTTGTCTCTCGTCACACCATCTCACACAAGGCGGCAATTGCCTCTCTGTCTCAGTGTTGGTCAGTGATCCATCCGCATCCCGTCCACCGGCGGAATGGGAGGATGTGCATCGTCTCTTCGTTCCACGGTGTTGAGGTAGCATGTCCCGATCTGCGGTACCCGCGTTCTCTCTAACCAAGCTCCGGGGCGGTAGGGCCTTCGCCACTTGCTCGCTGTCGCAATATGGGCAGATCCGGCCGTCGGCGCCCTCCTAGTAACACCCCGACGACCCTCAGATACAGCTTCCTCTGGCCTTTCTCCATTGCCCATCTTCCCATGTTGCTGCATGTGGATCTTCTTTAGTTGTTTGCTTAAAACGTATCTTGGCTGACGTACTTTCCATCTTGCAATCTTGTCGTCAAACCATTTTTGATAAACCACCATGTTCTATCTTTCCCTTATTACATGGAATATACTTCTTTTTTGTTGGCGTATGTGCCTTCAACTCGTGTTATTGGGCAGTAATTGTTTCCTTTCTACCTCCTTTTCCAAACAAGGCTATCCATTTTCACCTTGTTGCTATCGCAACCTTTTGGTGAACTGCACAAATCACTTTTTTTTCTTAAGAGTGTTTTGTGCAGTTCCGCCAAAATGTCACACGGGCAATGTTTTAACATTTCTGTGGGACTACAGAAAGGGAGATTGGTTTTGCTATCCTCCTCATCCAACTCCATGCCTAATCTTCTCCAACATGTAGTTAGTCCTAAAGAGAGATCATAGAGGTGGTCGGCTTCTATTTGTGTGTGCTATATTTCATCATCTAGTTCCACTATTATTGTAATCACACTGACTGGATATCTTTGCAAACATGGATGGTCCGCTCGATTTTAGTGGAGCTGCACAAAATGATCAGATTGTGGTGTCCTCCATACACCCCTTTTTCGCTACAGAGCTGGGTAAAACTAGCTGCCCAGCAATGAACACTGTGCCAAGGAAATGGAGCCATGCCTACGAACAACATCGATCAATTATATATTTTTCTTTATTTGTACACCTTCTCACAACTTTGTCTTCAGTTGTGATGTGAATATTGGCGATGATCTGCGAACCATTGAGATGCATTAGCAGCCATGGTAGTTTCTTTTGTATTTGATGGAATGTTGTAACGAGATAATCTTGAGGCAAGACACATGAATCCTAAGTTGAAACCTTTTTTTCCTGCAGGAACCAAAGTTGAAACCTTCATAGCATCACAGTACAATTTCATTAAAATTATGCATACATATAAATAAATCCTGAAGGATTCATAGCAATGCCAGAAACAATTCAACTTTGTTTCGCCGACATGTGGGACATCCTTCATCCGGCTCCACCTGCCATGCAGCAATATTGAGTGCACAACTGCAGGGAAAGATTCACCTCGGTCGTTGCGCCGCAGTAGTAATGACTAGTGAGTAGTCAAATCACAGAGCCCCACCTTCGCCACAGTAAGTTGCTCGGACGAAGCAACCATCATTTCTCTGTTCCTTGAATCCGCTGGTACTCCCATATTCCCAGAGTAATAAGTTGCTCGGGCAAAGTAACCATCAGTTCACCTTTCCCATAGTAAGTACTAGTACCTCCTTTTTTTACTCCCTCTGTTCTGAATTACTTGTCGCACGTATGGATGTATCTAGATGTATTTAGTTCTAGATACATTCATTTAAGCGACGAGTAATTTGGATGGAGGGAGTACTCTAGAAACAACCACACGCAAATATTGGTGGTAGCAGCACATCAACTGAATCAAAAATCGAAACCAACCAATGAACTACTACCAATGGTGAGCGTTTGCTAGTACGTATCCTGTACTCCGTCTGTCCATGTATATAGGGCTTAATGCATTTTCCGAGACTAACTTTGGCCCTGTTCAGATCCATGGGTTAGAGTTAGTTTGAGCTAGTTGGGGCTCAAATAGCCCTAAAGTATCCAAACCTGAGGGTTAAATTGGAGCAAGTTAGACTTGTTCCATTCAACCGCCTCCCTAGGTGTTTGGAGAGGAATTGGCCAGCGCGAGGCGGTTCTATAGGTGGGCACGCGGCTTGTAAGCAAAAGTTTCTCCTCGTGCTGCGAGCCATCGCGCACGCGTTGGCGAGTGAGAAGGCATAGTAAGCAAACTTCTTGTTGTTCTGTGAGTTGATCGGACACATCAAAGTTATTTAGTACGTACTCTCTCCAAAAAAGGGCTGACCATGTCATGGCTACCATCCCGTGCTCCGTCGTTGAGTACGTGCACTATTCACATGCCATCGAGGAGAAAAAATATTGCGTAGTACTAGGTGCCATCAAAGTGCACGACTCACTTATGCACGGCTTATCTGATTATCTCCATTTTCTTGCATTACATGTGCACCTTGATGCTAGATCTCTCGCGTGTTGGAAAAAGGATGAACAAAGTTCACGTAAAAAAAGAGTGGAAGAACATAGATTCCCGACGACCGAGAAGGAGCAAGGAACCTCGTGGTGGAGCATCTGCACTGATAATATTTTATATTATTTAGCGATATAAAATCAACCAATCATCTCCAAAGTGGACTGGAAGAGTATGAAACACGGCAGCCCAGTGTAGTTACATCATACTAGTACATGGCTAACCCACGCTATCACCATATTTCTTGGCTTCCATGAGACACCTAGCTCTAGTAATCCAGCAGCCCGTATCGCTTCTCGCTCCTCGCCTCTCTAAAAGTGCGGCAAGCTGGCGTTTTTGCCATCTATTGAGGTCGGTTAACTCATCACATGTTAGAGACATGCCAAGAGCATTCTAAAAAATATAGTACTATACTCTATTGTTATGCAAAGAAGAGGAAGCGCTTTGACCAACGGACCAAATGAGACAGGCGTGCCGTGTCGTGAGTGGGTCCAGTTTCTCGTTTTGAACTCATTTAGAACACTTGGTTTTGACTATTGATAAGATTTTATATAGGGCCTAATGTATTCTTCGAGGATGCCATTGACTATTGATAAGATTTTATATAATTTGAAAATTATATCATTCAAAGATCCTTTCACGTTCCATTTTCAAGAAAAAACGATCCTTTCACGTATGAATTTTACTGTACGCTTTGAGCAACTTGCATGTCCTATAGTGCTCCTGTTTGGATACTCTAACTTAGCTAGAGGTTAGACTAACTCATGACTAATCGTAAACTAACTGTAGCCAAAGAGGTGTTTGGGTGACTGGGTTAGATTGACAATAAATGCACTTGATGGAGAGAGAAACGTGATTTTTTAGTGGGCCCAATGAGAACTATCTCCAATTAGCACCTCTTGGGTGGGATAGTTTTTTTGGTGGGTTCGGTGCAACTTGCTCCAATTTAACCCTCATGCTTGGATACTTTAGGGCTATTTGAGCCCCAACTAGCTCAAACTAACTCTAACCCATGGATCCAAACATGGCCAAAGTTAGTCTCAGAAAACACATTAAGCCCTATATACATGGACAGATGGAGTACATGATACGTACAAGCAAACACTCACTAGTAGTAGTAGTAGTTCATTGGTAGGTTTCGATTTTTGATTCAATTGTTGTGCTGTTACCGTTCAATATTTGCGTGTCGTTGTTTCTAGAATAAAAAAGGGAGGTACCCCTACTTATGTTACTCCCACTACGCCTAGCCTAAGGTTAGTAGGTGACCTTGTGCTTGGCTCTTCACCTCTTCCGGAAGTCGATGGTTCTACAGTAGTACTTTTGGCAATCTGACACCAAATGAACTGCTGCACGTCCACCTCTTGTAAGCAAAAGTTTCTCCTCGTGCTGCGAGCCACCGCGCATGCATTTTTTTTTCTGACAGAAAGAGTGTAAGGGAACCCCCTACAGTATAATTGGTGCAACAAACCCAAATTGCAAGTACCATGCCTTGAACCTGGGTGGGTGGGAAGGCATCAACCCCTTCCCACCATCGCACATGCATTGGCAAGGCAGAAGGTGTAGTAAGCAAGCGTCTCGTTGTTCTGCAAGTTGACAGGACACATCAAAGTTTTTTAGTACGTATTCTCTCCAAAAAGGGCTGACCATGTCATGGCTACCATCCCGTGCTCCGTCGTTGAGTATGTGCACTATTCACATGCCATCGAGGAGAAAAAACGATTGCGTAGTACGTGCCATCGATGCATGACTCACTTACGCACTGCTTATCTGATCATCTCCATTTTCTTGCATGACACGTGCACCTTGATACTAGATGTCTCGCGTGTTGGCAAAAGGATGAACAAAAGCCCACGTAAAAAAAGAGAGTTGAAGAGCATAGATTCCTGACGACCGAGAAGGAGCAAGGAACCTCGCGGTGGAGTGTCTGCAAGGAACCTGGTGCATTTCCCCTATTTTTTGCCACCTGCCCACCTATAAACAAATAAAAGAACATGAACTCTTCGCTAACCACTAGAGATGATTCATCAGGATGCTAAGTTGAAGATGTTTTATAGTTTATATTGATAACCACGCAACAAGCCACGCATGTGCAGGACGCATGCAGCCACGCATGTACACACGCCAACGCACTAACTCCATCCGATCCAACTCATGCACGTACGCGCACAACATGGAGCACACAACGCACGTACACAACACGTGCATGGACACACACTCAGCCGCAGAATGCACGTGAATAACACATGCATGCGCACACACTCGACTGCATGGAGGCATGCGTCTTCTGCGATGACGTTCGGTTCATCGTGCTACGACGAAGCTCACACACAACGGCGCCTACGCATCTCTTGCAACACCTCTTTGCCGTTGTTGCTCAACGACTAGTCGGAGACAAAGACGACCGCAACCTCAGCCTTAGATCTAGCACCGATGGAAAAACACACACGCTGCACGCACACAAGCACGTATAGAGTGCCCACGACGTGATGCATCCCTAGTCGCCTCTACTCCTTCTGTGCACATTGTCTATCAAGGCGGCTGCATGCCTAATGATGATGTGGGTGAGATCTTCTAGGACTCAGATGATGATGAGGAAAATTATGAGAGTACCGACGGTGGGAGTAACATAGGTAGTAACATCACACATGTCTAGATAAAGTAGATGATGTGGCAAGCAATAAATGAAGAAAGAGAGGAAAGTAGAAACATCACACATATAAAGGCAAGACGTGTCTATAGCCTAATAAATGAAGTGTTGCATGTTACCACAGATATGTTACTATAGAGGTAGTAACATAGACTAGTAGTGACATAGACTAGTAACATGAGCATGTTACTAGTCTATGTTACTACCCATTGTGGCTAGTCTGAGGGGGTGTCTCCAATAGTGTTCCTCAGCTCGCACCTCTTGCATCATGGTGGTCGGGCTTGGAGTCATTCATCTGGTCCATGTGGCATCTCATATCTGGACACAAGGTGACGTACACCGTCAAGGTCCACGGTCAAGGGGGTGCTAAGTGCTACTAAGTGCTTAGATGTGCTTAGATGAGGTGCTAAGTGCATTAAATGGCTTAGCAACTCAAGTCTCCAATGCATAGGTGCTTAGTTTGTTGTTGCTAAGCTTGCTTCATTTAATTAGCTATAGACTCAAAACTGTCTTTCCATCATTTCTTCCTGCGGTCACCAAACTAGTCTCTCTCTTATTAATTAACTTTCCACATCATATTTTATGCCTACATGGCAGGCTTAGCAGCTATACATGGTGGAGCACTGGGAGAGGCCAAGGCTGGTCATAGTGGGGAGTAACTTATACTATAACATATTACTATGTTACTCTAAAAATCTCTATAAACCGGAAAGGAGGGAGTAGTAACATAGACTAGTGTCATATGCATGAAACTACTAGTGAGTATGGGAGCACATGATATTTCGCCATCCAGACCGATCCCAAGTTGGCTTCTCACCTTCTTGGCCCAACAAAAACCCCTCCCCCTCCCGCGCGCGCTTCCCACCTGGTGCCAGCTGAGCTCGCCGCTCCACATTGATGGCAAGTCAGGGCGACGCGACGTCTCACTGCTTCCGCCGTTGAAGCGGTGCCGACCGAGGGCACTGCCCGCTGCACGCCCGACATTTCAGACTACAATGTGGAGAGTAACTTTAGAGCAAGTACTACAAATAGATGACATAAGCAGGCTATAAGGATTTAAATAAAGTATTTGTGCTTAGTTGAAGGAGAGAGAAGATGAGAGAGAGGAGAAGCGGGTTGTAAACTTGTAGCCGGTTGTAGCAGGAGCCCCAACATACTTTGTGAGACAAAAGGTGGGGCCATTATTAATGATATAGTATTATACTAAAGGGACTAACTATTGTACTAGCAGGCTATTAGGTTGGTTCTGGATGATGTGTCAACTTCATATAGCTGGATGCTGACTATACTATTAACCATGCTCTAAGTGTGGTGTGAGTGGGACTAAAGTTTAGTCCCATACTGCTAGGTGGGTGTGAGTTGCACCACTTTATAATGTGATCTATTCTAGCATTTGCATGAGCATGATAATAGGAAACCTACACGCGCGCTCTTCGGGAATGAGCCTATCTAAGGACAAAAGCTATCCATGTGGTCCATATTTTTGTTGGTCGGAAAATTTATTTTAAGTCATTAATTAATAATTAACGGACGCCTTAATTGCTTAGTTTTTTTAGACAAACCTTGGTGGGGCTATTATTGACTTGGACATGGGGTTTGGGGGCCAAAGGCCTACTATTATACTTGGTCTTACTCGCACGACCGACCTGACATGCTCTAACCTAGCCGCCGCTGTATCATATGGTTTCACACCGTTCCAGATCTTAGCGCCGCCACACAATTCTTCTCCAGCCCTCCTTCCGGCGAGCCCCGCGAGAAGGGACAACAGTCCTCCAAACCGTGCCTTTCGTGATCCTGTACGGGAGAGGGGCGATCAGGTTTTTGGGGAGCACACTCTTGTGACAGCTGCCAGTGATGACTTCCTCAACGACAGCCTTCTTCCCCGACCTCGGTAACCTCTTCATCAACGACATGAGTGACAACATCAACCACAGCGGTTCTGCTCCCGCTGTACAATATGTGATTCTGTCCTCCTGGTTTAGTCTGCATCATTACTTTGATCTTTGCAATTGTTGTCATGATCTATTTACTATTGATTCAGATTAAATCTCATAGTAAATTGCTCATATATTCAACAATCCAATTCAAAAACTTGATTATAGGCAAGTTACTCCGAGTGGTTTTGCTGCGCTTTTGAAGCCGCCTACTTTTAAGGGGGTATAATATAAAAGGCGGCGCACAAGAGCAGTATATTGGTTTCAGATCATGTACTGCTATGACGCCACTAAGGGTAAGCCTAACGGCAATCTTAATCCTATACAACAGGAAGCTTTCGAGAACATGGATACCCTCTTCAAAGACGCCCTGCTGAGTGTTCTTGACGATTCCATTGTGGATTCATATATGTC
Source organism: Triticum aestivum (assembly GCF_018294505.1). NCBI lineage: Eukaryota > Viridiplantae > Streptophyta > Magnoliopsida > Poales > Poaceae > Triticum > Triticum aestivum. The sequence goes on from NC_057810.1 coordinate 316,553,135, forward strand.
GTTTGACAGCGGCAAAGACATGTGGGCTGCGCTCTAAGCCACGTTTGGGGCCTCGGGCACTGGCAACGAGTTGTACGTCATGGAGCAATTCTTTGACTACAAGATGACTGATGAGCGCTCTGTTGTTCAGCAGACTCATGAGATACAATCACTCTCTAAGGAACTTGAGTACTTTAAGTGTGTGTTGCCGGACAAATTTTTTGCTGGGACCATCATTGCCAAGCTTCCTCCTTCGTGGAACGATTTTGCTACTTCTCTGAAAAAGACATGAGTTTTCTGTTTTGGATCTCATTAGCACTCTTGATTGTGAAGAGAAGGCGAGAGCAAAAGACACACGTGCTCGGGTCACTGAGGGAGCTTCTATTGCCCACATGGTACACGAGAAGCACTTCCAGCCCAACCAGCCCCAAAACAATAAGAACAAATCTCAGGGGAAAGGAAAGTTTGATGCAAAGAACAAGCCGCCACATTCTACCAACTTCAAGAAGAATTCTCATAACGGGAAGGGATACAAACCTCAATTTTGGTAGCACCACACAAAATTTATATGGCTGCATCTACCTGCTGTCAGCTAACCTCATGGTGCTCCAGGTATTCCTACTTTCGTAACTAGGTACACTGACCACCGCAGGATGAAATAAGCTTATTCATACATTGACTTGCTGATGGCAGTGCGGAACGATCCTGTCATGTGTGGAGGAGCAAACAAGCAGTGCAGCCGAAGGTGGAAATCAACCAAGGACTTATCAAATTATAATCTTCCTCAGGCAGGTCAGTATCCCCTTCATCCAGATGATCGTGTTTTGTCATGCCGAGCTATTGATACGTGCTACTATTTTGCAACACTGTTTAAGTATAGCTATTGTTTTCCTATCTTTCCAGATTCAGGACAATGAAGACAATTTCAGGGGAACTGCACAATATGGACTCATGTTGAGTCATCCCTATTGCCTCATGTGTTTGCTGCAAATGTGTCAGCATCAATTGCAAGATGAGGCAGCTAGCTAGCTGTGGAGTTGCCAACATGCTCAAAGTGCTCGCAACATTGATAAGAAACAAGCATGCCTAGGAAATTAATGCATGCGCAGGGAGGCCCTTTGCTCAGAGAAGCATCGACTGATTTTCTTTATTTCCACACCTTCTCACAGCTTTGTATTGGTTATAGTATGGTGAATCATTGAGATGCATAAACATGCTGAACTTTTGTTCTTCTAAATGTTAGTATGCATACCGTATCTTCTGAAGCTTAGTTTAATGTGAGTGTCTGCATCTAGTACCGCATCCTCTAATTTGGTGGATGCCAAGTTGAAAAAGGTTACCGATGAGTAGCCATAAGCTGGAGGCGTCTTTTTTTTCTTTTGAATGGGCAATAAGCTGGAGAGTGTCTAGGGCTGCCTCTAGCACAAGGCCCTCCAGTATGAAACATGGGCAACCGACATGTCCATCTTAAAGCCCATTTGTTTTTGTTTCTTGCGAGGAGAAGCCCTCGTACTCCCCTCCACCTGCCACTACACTGCCGCATCTTCCACGGCTGCTGTTTGTTCCCGTCCTAGGCCTCGCTATGCCTTGGTTCGCTTGCTGTGCCCACCGCCGTCTGGCATTGTGAACATGGTCAACAACCAAGAGGAATTAGGAGATGACTGTACGTGGAGAGGTTGACAGTAGGGACCCACTAGGGTCATTGCATTTCGCAAGCAGGTGCCTCATTATTACAAGCTAAAAAAATACTTCGTCCTAATTGTTTGACAACTAGGTCCCACATCATTGTCAATGTAGTCAATAAATGAGAAAATTACACAACGAGTGGATAACACGAGGACCCAGTAGCTCACCCAGTTGTTTTTTAGTTTAAGAGACGGAGCTCAGCTGCGCGCTGTGCGGGGCTGTGGCCCGTCTAGCCCACATTTACGCTTTTATTTAAGCACATGATGAGCCCAGTTGATATATTTTTTCTTTCTGAAAATGGCTAGCCCAGTTCTTTTTTTGAAGAATACCAAAACCAAGGCCTACTTGCTTTTCTCAGCCCTGCTGGGCTGCAAATCTTTCAAGACGAGGAGGGATGTAAGTAGTAAGAAATGGGCTTCCCCAGAAAATGGGCTATAAGTTGTAAGAAATGGGTTGTAAATTTTTAAACCTAAGCCAACCGGCAATTGCATTAAAATATCATTTTTTCAGGATTTCTCTACTTTCTACTCTTATAAAAACCAAAGCCAACTGGAAATTACATTAAAATATCATCTTTTCGCCCACAAGATAAACTACTCATACAAATGCATCTTCATGTTCCGTGCAACGAACGGGCATCTTGCTAGTTAAGATTCTAAATTTCATTCATTTTTTGCAGAGAATTGTTTTTTGATATAATTTTTTAAAAACTATTTTTAATGTGAATCGAAATTTTGTGATTAAAAGAGTTCAGACCCCACCGAAATATGCAAAATTTCATTGAATTTTTTAGCAGTGCCCTGAATATATGGTCTGTAATGCTAATAAAAAGAATATGGGCTTCAAATATCCTTAAGAATTAGCAAATGGGCTGTAAATTATTGAAAATAATGGCTAATGGGCTGTATGCTGTTTTCCACAAATTTGGAGGCTGACTTCTGGGCCTACTAGGTTCACGATGACGCTGTCCTAAATTTGTTTTTGACGCGTACGCAAGGCTTTGTCAACTTAGTCAACACAGAGCAGTGACTGTTGGATGTCCATCCAACGGCCGTCGTGCTTCTTCAATCTCTGATCTTCCTACTCCACCCACCCAAACCAGTGCTAGTGGGACTGCCTGCTCCCTCCTCCCGTGGCTGGTTGTGCTACCGCTAGGACATTCCTCTACCCACCCACACATCCTGTTATTTTCCAGCGACGCCAGCCTCACCCCGCAGTTGACCAGTCAGCGCTCGCACTCCCCTTAGCGTGGGCATCCGCTGCGGTTGCTTCATCGGCTCTGGGTCGTTCCCTTCCTTGGCCTCACCCTCCACCGTGTCTGTGCTCTTGGTGCGGCGAGGTCAACATTGTCAACAAACAACAACCATCGGAAGAGGCTGACAGTAGGGGCCTACACAAGAAAATGCCTCCTTATTACTCCCTCCGTCCTAAAATTCTTGTCTTAGATTCCTCTAAATACGGATGTATCAAGTCACGTTTTAGTATTAGATACATCCGTATCTAGACAAATCTAAGACAAGAATTTTCGGACGGAGGGTGCAAAATAATGATTCCTCCACCTGACAGCTGGGACCCACCGAAAGGGCCTCTGTATTTTGTGAAAAAAATGTTCCCTCGCTGTCAGCTCGGACACACTAGCTATATCTTTGCAAGTAAGGAAGTTCCTCCTTATTACGCGCAAAAAAATGAATACTCCCCTGCTAGTTGGGACCCACCTTGGTGGGAGGCTGACTTGTGGGCCTACTAAGTTGACGGGGATGGAGGGCTTTGTCAACTTAGTCAATATGAACGATTCTAGCTCCAGTGACTATATGATGTCCATCCAACGGCCGTAGTGTTTCTTCAACCTCTGGTCTTCTTGCTGCAGCCGCCCAAAGCAGCGCCGGTCCTGCCACATGCTCCTGCCTCCCGTGGCCGGCTGTGCTGCAGCGGAGGCCTCACTGCCCCTACTATTCCCACTGCTGGCCAGGCCCTGCGGCGACGGCAGCCTCACACCACAGCCGAACCAGTGAACCCTCGTACTCCTCTCCGCGCGGGCTTCCACTGCCGCATCTTCCTCGGCTTCGTGTCGTCCCCTTCCTAGGCCTCGCCATTGTCCACCGCCCTGGTGCTCTCGGCGCGGCGTGGTCAACATGGTCAAGGAACAACTTCCATCGGAAGAGTACCGTATGTGGAGAGGCTGGCAGCTGGGTCCACGACGGCCGCAAGGAAGTGCCTCCTTATTACATGCAAAATAATTATTCCTCCACCTGACAGCAGGGACCCACCGGACGAGCCACCGTATTTTGCAAAAAAGTTCCCCCTGACTGCTGGGACCCACCAGCTACATCTTCGCACGCAAGGAAGTGCGTCCATATTACGGGCAAAAAAAATTGTTCGCCACCCTGACTGCTGGGACCCACCAGCTACATCTTCGCACGCAAGGAAGTGCCTTACAGTCAGGACCAATCTGGTCGAAGCGTACGTAGCGTTTTTATTCTGGTCGTGAATGTGTACGTACATACTGGTCGATGTAGACGCGCATGTGTCGTAGTAGAGGCACACACATAGCATGTACACATATGTACAGCGGCCAGGGTGCAAGAAAGTATATACGACCACGTACGTACATACGGGCGGGGTCTCGAATGCCTACTCGCGCATACGTACGGGCGGGGTCGGAACCGAGAAACTGTGTCGTCATCGTGTTCATGGGGAGGCAACGAAATGTGTCGTGTTCATTAGGAGGCAACGGAACGTGTGGGAGCCAACCGGCTTGGACGGAACAGCCATGGAAACGAGACCGGGTGTACCGTAGAACGAAGGAAACGGCCTTGTGTTTGACCGGCCACGTTTGAAACAGGATCCTGTTCAACGGGAGGGGTCTGGTGTACCGCAAAACGGAGGAAACGGACTTCTGTTGGACCTCCTATGGTTGAAACGGGGTCCTGTTGATCAGGAGGGGTGTGGCGTATCACTAAAGGGAGGAAACTGACTTGTGTTGGAGCGCTACGGTCGAAACGGGGGTCCTGTTCATCGGGAGGGGTGTGGCGTACTACAAAACGGGACTCCACGGGATACAGTTCATCTCCACCGTCGACCTCCTCCAGCCTCCACGGGCTACTGTTCATCCACCGCCGATCTCCTCCAGCCTCCACCTGCGACTGTTCATCCACGGGCTCCTGTTCATCCAGCCTCCACCGTGCGCTACTCCACCAGCTACTATTCAACCAGCCCTCTCCACGGGCTACTGTTCAACCACCCCTCCATGGGCTACTGTTCATCTAGCCCTTCACCGGCTACTATTCAACAAGCCCTCCACGGGGTCGTCCTGTTCATCCAGTCCTCCACAGGGTCCTGTTCATCCAGCCCCAACCGGCTCGATCGGGGTCCCGTTCATCCAGCCCCAACCGTCTCGATCGGGGTCCTGTTCATCCAGAGGCAACACCATGGGGTCCTGTTCATCCACCCCCACCGGGAACTGTTCATCCACCCCCCAACAATGCTCACTGTTCATCAAGGGAAGGAGGCAACAGGGTTCGATCGGCTTCAGTTAGCAGTAGTAGCAAAGGAATCACTCGGGTTCAGTAACGTAGCTAGTGCAATTGCTTGGGTCAGTTAGAGCCCAACGCCTCGCTCGGGTTCAGTTAGAGCCCAATGCCTCACACACACGCGCGTACATGTACGAGAGAAACATGCATCGCTCGGCCCCCGACTACCCACCGTAACCAGGAACTCTCCGAAATTTTCCTCACCCTCGCTTCTACCACGGTTTTTTCCGTCATGGACGACCCAAAGAATGTCATGCAGCTGCGTCTCCGGCCCGCCCAGGACGAAAAGCCCATTTTCTGTCATGATTTTTTGTCATAGAAGTAGGAGCCCACCACGTCTATGATGATACCGCGGTTTGTCACAATTATCGTCATAGAAGTGTCATAAGTATGACAGGATTTTTTTTGTTTGGCCCAAAATGTCACGGATGTGTCTTTTTTGTAGTGAATTCATGCAAACACGACCGGATTTCGTACAATCATGGCCGAATTTCATACAAACCAGACAAGAACGGTTACATTTTTGACATATTTTCAACTAAAAAGGTAAAACTATGTGCACGCACGGTCGCACGGAGCTCCATTCCTATGACGCTGATACACTATAGTAGTCTATGGCCAGCAGCGGCTTGTCTTCCCCTTGTCTGGTAGCCCGGAATAACCGGACTGACGGGAGCCCCGGAGGCTTGTTCTTCCCCCGTATCTTCCCTACGTCGGGCTATGCCGCTCATCGGAACGACAAAGAGGGTTCTTCATCCGAAGGGAAGGATGCTTCCGTGAAGCTCAGGCGGGTGCCCAAGATGGTCTGAGATAAAGGAGAACAGACCGGGTGTCCGACGGTGGCCTTCCTAGGACCCAAGGGATGACGGCCTCCCGTGTTCTACTTCTCTTCGATGATGGCAGCGAGTGCAGACATGCAGGCCGCCACCTCGCCCACGTTCGCGCAACCGACTTCTTTATCTGCGTGGCGCATCTACACGCGCGTCGAGGGCGGACGGCGCGATCGCAGACACTGGATGTAGGGATGCTCATGCCGCCGTGCTCCCCATCGTGCCGGTGTGGAGCAACTCACCACTCCTCATCGAGTTGTCCTAGAGCAATGAGTTGCTGAACCACACGGTGGCTTGGGGTGACAACTTGCTCCATCGGGTCATGCACGGGAGATGGAGCAGCGAGCTACTTCGCTCGTATCCCGCGGGCTTGGCGGGCCACCTAGCCGGCTTATATCATGGAGAACTGCTCTTTGGAAGCCATTGCAAAAGTGGAGAAAATGGTGAAGGAGGAGATGGGAGTGGCGGAGGGGTGCGACTCTTGCCTGGCATCCGGCCTTGTATAAACAGACGATGGACGGGAGGAGCTCGGCCGACGTTCCATTTAATGCCGGCCCGCTCATGAGCTGACGTGTGGACGGAGTAGGTTTCTCGGATTCCATGCGGGTTTAATGGAGGCATATAAATGTGGCGAGGAGGCGTGTTCAACCAGGCGTGTAGCGGGCAGTGCCCGACACGCTGCTTCAATGGTGGAGGTAGTGATAGGTCGCGTCTGCCCTGAGCTATCTTTAATGCGGAGCGGTGCACTCTACAGTGGCATGAATGAGGGCAGCTGGCGCCGAGCGAGAGCGCGCGCGGGAGGGAGAGGGTTTTTTGGTGGGCCAGGGTCTGATGCCCCTGACTTAATCGTGCACTAATCATACGCGCAAATTGATACGTCTCCAACGTATCTATAATTTATGAAGCATTCATGCTATTTTATTATCTGTTTTGAATGATTACGGGCTTTATTATACACTTTTATATTACTTTTGGGACTAACCTATTAACTGGAGGCCCAGCCCATATTGCTGTTTTATTGCCTGTTTCAGTATTTCGAAGAAAAGGAATATCAAACGGAGTCCAAACGAAATGAAACCTTCGGCAGCGTGATTTTTTGGAAGAATATCATCCTGGAGACATGGAGTTCACGTCAGAAGATCCTTGAGGAGGCCAGGAGATAGGGGGGGGGGGCGCCCCCCTACTGGGCGCTCCCCCCTGTCTCGTGGGCCCCTCGAGCACCTCCCGACCGACTTCTTTCGCCTATATAGTCCCACGTACCCTAAAAACATTCACGGAGAAGATAGACCGGGAGTTCCGCTGCTGCAATCCTCTGTAACCAACAAAAAACTCTCGGGAGCCCGTTCCGGCACCCTGCCGGAGGGGGAATCCATCACCGGTGGCCATCTTCATCATCCTGGCGCTCGCCATGACGAGGAGGGAGTAGTTCACCCTTGGGGCTGAGGGTATGTACCAGTAGCTATGTGTTTGATCTCTCTCTCTCTCGTGTTCTCTCTATGGCACGATCTTGATGTATCACGAGCTTTGTTATTATAGTTTGATCTTATGATGTATCTCCTCCTCTACTCTCTTGTGATGAATTGAGTTTCCCTCTTGAAGTTATCTTATCGAATTGAGTCTTTGATTTGAGAACACTTGATGTATGTCTTGCCGTGTTTATCTTTGGTGACAATGGGATATCACGTGCCACTTGATGTATGTTTTGGTGACCAACTTGTGGGTTCCGCCCATGAACCTATGCATAGGGGTTGGCACACGTTTTCTTGACTCTCTGGTAGAAACTTTGGGGCACTATTAGAAGTGCTTTGTGTTGGTTGGATGAATCTGAGATTGTGTGATGCATATCGTATAATCATGCCCACAGATACTTGAGGTGACAATGGAGTATCTAGGTGACATTAGGGTTTTGGTTGATTTGTGTCTTAAGGTGTTATTCTAGTACGAACTCTGGAATAGTTTGATCCGAAAGAATAACTTTGAGGTGGTTTCCTACCCTACCATAATCTCTACGTTTGTTCTCGGCTATTAGTGGCTTTGGAGTGACTCTTTGTTGCATGTTGAGGGATTGTTATATGATCTACTATGTTATTATTGTTGAGAGAACTTACACTAGTGAAAATATGAACCCTAGGCCTTGTTTCCTATCATTGCAATAACGTTTACGCTCACTTTTACTACTTTTTACCTTGCTGTTTTTATATTTTCATATTACAAAAACCTATATCTACCATCCATATTGCACTTGTATCACCATCTCTTCGCCGAACTAGTGCACCTGTACAATTTACCATTGTATTAGGTGTGTTGGGGACACAAGAGACTCTTTGTTATTTGGTTGCAGGGTTGCTTGAGAGAGACCATCTTCATCCTATGCCTCCCACAGATTGATAAACCTTAGGTCATCCACTTGAGGGAAATTTGCTACTGTCCTACAAACCTATGCACTTCAGGCCCAACAACGTCTACAAGAAGAAGGTTGTGTAGTAGACATCAAGCTCTTTTCTGGCGCCGTCGCGGGGAGGTGAGTGCTTGAAGGTATATCTTTATATATTGCAATCGAATCTTTTTGTTTCTTTTCACTAGTTTAGTTTATAAAAGAAAAATTACAAGAAAATGGAGTTAAGTTTGTCTCATACTCTTTATCTTTTTAATATCTTTCGTGAGTATGATGGGAAGGAAAATTGTGCTCAAGTGCTAGAAGAAGAATGCATTAAAATGCTTGGTACTGAATCTTTGAATGATGAGCATGATTGCAATGTTGTTAGTATAAACTCCTTGAATATCCATATTACTAATGATGATTGCTCTAGTCATGATGAAAATATCTCTTATAAGCATGTCAACTTTTGTGGAGTTCTTGTTTGCATGAACACACCAAATAGAGAAGATATATATTGCAAGAGGCATAAGCATTTAGAAACTAAATGGTTGCAAGAAAGGCTAAATGTGAGTGCTGAAAATTTAAATTTCCTTTGCCGTACTTGTGAACTTTGCAATGAACGTGGTCATTTACATCTCCAATGCAAACTGTTTCATGATCGAATTGTGTCCAAAAATTGTGATGATTTGATTTCCCTTGCACACTATAATGAACTTAGATTGCTTTTGGGTCATGAAGAGTTGAAACGTTTAACTAAGCATATTCCTGAATTTAATCTTGAGCATTTCCTTGATATTGATCTAGAAAAGATTTATATGTTTTGTGCGGTGAATTGCATTGAAAATCCTTATATTGCCAATTACCTAAAGAAAAGAAAGCAAATAGAAGATGATGAGAATACTAATGAAAGGGAAGAGACTTCCCAATGTCCTCCTATTATTTCTTATGATGAATCAGGTAACGGGGAGGAGCTTTCTATTCAACCAATCTCGTCAATAAGGAGCTCAAAGAGGAAGGTTAAACCCACACATAATGTGAAGAAGAAAAGGAAAAGAAGGGGCAACAAAGGTAAAAAGGTATCCCTCCCAAATGATGTTGCTCCTACTACTCATTGTGATGATGATAATTGCTATACTATTGGTGCTATCCATACTATTAATGATGAGAGTGATTATGCTTATGATATGAAAAGGCCCAAGCTTGGGGAAGCTATGTTTGATGAAAATGAAATATTTGAGAATATATTTGCTGAAATTAATGTTTGTCCCAAGCTTGGGGATGCTATGTTTGATGAAGATGATATTTTTAGCATCCCAAGTTTTGATATGCAAAGTTGTTATGATGATAGCATGCCTCCTACTTATGATGATTATATTGATGAAAGTGGGTTTGGAAGAGTGTCAACTTTAGGAAGTAGTGATCCCACTATTTTGGAGGATGTTGAATTTTATTGTGATGAATACGAAAGTGGATTTGGAAGAGTGTCAACTTTATTTAGTGATTCCACTATCTCGGGAGAGGTGTCAATCGATTATGATGATAACGAAGTTGCTACTTATGATGATTATTGTGATGAAACTTATGCTATAAAAAGTAGTGATGATTATATTTATAAATCTTGTCATGATTATTATTACCCTTTTTTTGAACATTACTCTTTTAATGTGGAAACAATTTTTAGTGTTCAAGTCTCTTATGATACTCCCACTATTTCGAATGAGAAGAATTTTGCTTATGTGGAGAGTAGTAAATTTTCTATGCTTGTAGATCATGAAAAGAATGCTTTAGGTGCTGGTTATATTGTTGACTTCATTCATGATGCTACTGAAAATTATTATGAGGGAGGAATATATGCTTGTAGGAATTGCAATAATGTCAAGTTTCCGCTCTATGTGCTTAAAGTCTTGAAGCTATGCTTGTTTTGCCTTCCTATGCTAGTTGATTATTGTTCCCATAAGTTGTTTTCTCACAAAATCCCTATGCATAGGAAGTGGGTTAGACTTAAATGTGCTACTCATATGCTTCATGATGCTCCCGTTATGTTTCAATTCTTATCTTTTATGTGAGCATCATTGTCATCTTCATGCCTAGCTAGAAAGGCATTAAAAAAGCGAATTGTTGGAGACAACCCAATATTTACCCTTACTGTTTTTGTGTTTCGACACGATTATGCTACTGTAGTAATCATGTTTTATAGCTTTTCTTTCAATAAAGTGCCAAGTAAGACCTTTAGGATAGCTTACGGTGATAGTTGTGTTGATCCTGCTGAGAATCAGAAACTTTTGCACCCAGTAAATTAGTTTGTTTAATTCACAGAGACGTTCTTCTGATCTGATTCTTTTTGCGCTGGATTGGTACACAAATTGCTTAGGACTTCCTAATTTGGTAGGAGTTTTGGAGTTCCAGAAGTATACGTTTGATACAGATTATTATAGACTGTTCTGTTTTTGACAGATTCTGTTTTCTATATGTTGTTTACTTATTTTGATGAATCTATGAGTAGTATCGGAATGTATGAACCATAGAGAAGTTAGAATACAGTAGATATTACACCAATATTAATTTAGAATGAGTTCATTACAGTACCTAAGTGGCGGTTTTATTTTCTTATACTAACGGAGCCTACGAGTTTTCTATTGAGTTTTGTGTTGTGAAGTTTTCAAGTTTTGGGTAACGATTCGATGTACTATGGAATAAGGAGTGGCAAGAGACTAAGCTTGGGGATGCCCAAGGCACCCCAAGGTAATATTCAAGGACAACCAAGAGCCTAAGCTTGGGGATGCGCCGGAAGGCATCCCCTCTTTCGTCTTCGTTCATCGGTAACTTTACTTGGAGCTACATTTATATTCACCACATGATATGTGTTTTGCTTGGGCGTCATTTTATTTTGTTATTATTTGCTTGATGCTATTTATAATAATGTTTTGCATATTTATTTTCAATAAAAATGTCAAGGATAGCCCTTGCCATGCTTATTTTGCTAGTATACATGTTGCTGTTTGAAAACAGAAAGTTTACTGCTGTTGAAAAAATTCCCTAGAAAAGTCAGAGAATGGTATAATGTTGAAATTTTTTGAATAATGAGATCTGATAAATTTGCTACAGTGGGAATTTTATTTCATAATTTTTGGAGTTTTGGAAGTATGATGAATCTTGCATTCTTTACAGACTGTACTGTTTTGACAGATTGCTGTTATTTTTGCATTGTTTGCATATGTTTGCTTGTTTAATTATTATATTTGAGGATAGGAGTATTAAATATTCAGAGGCATTTAGTATGCAATGTGGAATAATAATTTTAGTGATTTTTTACAGTAGAAAATGATAAGGTTTTGCATTGGTTTATACTAACCTATCTCACGAGTTCTTGTTGAGTTTGGTGTGGATGAAGCTTTTGTTAAAAAGAGAAACCATGATATGAGAGGAATTAAGGAGACACAAAAGTTCAAGATTGGGGATGCCCAAGGAACCCCAAGATAATATTTCAAGAAGTCTCAAGCATCTAAGCTTGGGGATGCCCCAGTAGGCATCCCACCTTTCTTCTTCAACAATTATCGGTTTGTATCGGTTGAGCCTAAGTTTTTGCTTCTTCACATGAGTTGTACTATCCTTGAAATGTCATTTTATTTTGTTTTGCTTGCTGTTTGAATATAATACCAAGATCTGAGATTCTTAGATGAGAGAGAGTCTTCACGTTGTTATATAATTATTTAGCTACTCATTGATCTTCACTTATATCTTTTTGGAGTAGTTTGTCATTTACTCATGTGCTTCACTTATATCCTATGAGTAAATGGTTGAATGAGTTGATTGTCATAAAGCTGAAATTATATATGTCTCATTTGCTTATTCCATGGGGAGTAATGACTTCACATCTAAGAAGTAGAGGCTGTAAATTTATTGAAGGTTAGCAAGCGTTGTATTGGTCATCTGAACAATTCATGAAAGAATATTGAAGGAAAAGAGATTTCACATATAAATATACTATCGTAGACATCTTTTATAATTCGGAGCACTCATCAAGTATGACATGCTAAAGAGTTGATGTTGGACAAGGAAGACAACGTAATGGGTTATGTTTTTTGACATCTCAGTTAAAGTATATTGTCATGGATCATTCAAACATGTTGAGCTTGCCTTTCCCCCTCATGCTAGCCAAAATTCCTTGCACTAAGTAGAGATACTACTTGTGCTTCCAAATATCCTTAAACCCAGTTTTGCCATGAGAGTCCACCATACCTACCTATGGATTGAGTAAGATCTTTCAAGTAAGATGTCATTGGTTCAAGCAATAAAAATTGCTCTCTAAATATGTATGATCTTTTGGTGTGAAGAAAATAGCTTTATACGATCTTGTTATGGAAGCAATAAAAGAGACGGACTGCATAATAAAGGTCCATATACAAGTGGCAATATAAAGTTATGTTCATTCGCATTAAGATTTTGTGCATCCAACCCTAAAAGCGCATGACAACCTCTGCTTCCCTCTGCGAAGGGCCTATCTTTTACTTTATGTCTTTTACTTTATGCAAGAGTCAAGGTGATCTTCACCTTTCCCTTTTTCATTTTATCCTTTGGCAAGCACCTCGTGTTGGGAAGATCCTGATATATATATCCAGTTGGATGTAAGTTAGCATGAACTATTATTGTTGACATCACCCAAAGGTGAATACGTTGTGAGGCAACACTATAAGCCCCTATCTTTCTCAATGTCCGATTAAAACTCCATAACCATTAGTATTGCGTGAGTGTTAGCAATTGTAGAAGACTATATGATAGTTGAGTATGTGGAGTTTGTTATTCCTGAAATTAAGATGAATTGCAATTGTTTGATGACTGAGAATTAAGTTTGCTGGTTTTCAAGAAAGTTTATGGTCTATGCTTTGACATGTGAATTGCTTATTACTTTATCGTGAGAAGTTTTATGGGATGAACTACTGTTATGACATATTATCATGCTAGAAAAGGTGATTGAAATTATCATTGATCAAACTTGTGCACCCTCTAGCATTCACACTTCATATATTCTTTCTTTTATCATTTACCTACTCGAGGACGAGTAGGAATTAAGCTTGGGGATGCTGATGCGTCTCCAACGTATCTATAATTTATGAAGCATTCATGCTATTTTATTATCTGTTCTGAATGATTACGAGCTTTATTATACACTTCTATATTACTTTCGGGACTAACCTATTAACCGGAGGCCCAGCCCATATTGCTGTTTTATTGCCGTTTCAGTATTTCGAAGAAAAGGAATATCAAACGGAGTCCAAACGGAATGAAACCTTTGGCAACGTGATTTTTTTGGAAGAATATCATCCTGGAGACTTGGAGTTCACGTCAGAAGATCCTCGAGGAGGCCAGGAGATAGGGGCAGCACCCTCCCCTACTGGGCGTGCCCCCCTGTCTTGTGGCCCCCTCGAGCACCTCCCGACCGACTTCTTTCGCCTATATAGTCCCACGTACCCTAAAAACATTCACGGAGAAGATAGATCAGGAGTTCCACCGCCGCATGACTTTGTAGCCACCAAAAACCTCTCGGGAGCCTGTTCAGGCACCCTGCCGGAGGGGGAATCCATCACCGGTGGCCATCTTCATCATCCCGGCGCTCTTCATGACGAGGAGGGAGTAGTTCACCCTCGGTGCTGAGGGTATGTACCAGTAGCTATGTGTTTGATCTCTCTCTCTCTCTCGTGTTCTCTCTATGGCATGATCTTGATGTATCGCGAGCTTTGTTATTATAGTTGGATCTTATGATGTTTCTCCCCCTCTACTCTCTTGTGATGAATTGAGTTTCCCTCTTGAAGTTATCTTATCGGATTGAGTCTTTGAGTTGAGAACACTTGATGTATGTCTTGCCGTGATTATCTATGGTGATAATGGGATATCACGTGCCACTTGATGTATGTTTTGGTGACCAACTTGCGGGTTCCGCCCATGAACCTATGCATAGGGGTTGGCACACGTTTTATTGACTCTCCGGTAGAAACTTTGGGGCTCTCTTTGAAGTACTTTGTGTTGGTTGGATGAATCTGAGATTGTGTGATGCATATCGTATAATCATGCCCACGGATACTTGAGGTGACAATGGAGTATCTAGGTGACATTAGTTTTGGTTGATTTGTGTCTTAAGGTGTTATTCTAGTACGAACTCTTGAATAGATTGATCCGAAATAATAACTTTGAGGTGGTTTCGTACCCTACCATAATCTCTACATTTGTTCTCCGCTATTGGTGGCTTTGGAGTGACTCTTTGTTGCATGTTGAGGGATTGTTATATGATCTATCTATGTTATTATTGTTGAGAGAACTTTCACTAGTGAAAGTATGAACCCTAGGCCTTGTTTCCTATCATTGCAATACCATTTACGCTCACTTTTAGTACTTGTTACCTTGCTGTTTTTATATTTACATATTACAAAAACCTATATCTACCATCCATATTGCACTTGTATCACCATATCTTCGCCGAACTAGTGCACCTATACTATTTACCATTGTATTGGGTGTGTTGGGGACACAAGAGACTCTTTGTTATTTGGTTGCAGGGTTGCTTGAGAGAGACCATCTTCATCCTACGCCTCGCAGAGATTGATAAACCTTAGGTCATCCACTTGAGGGAAATTTGCTACTGTCCTACAAACCTGTGCATTTGCAGGCCCAAGAACGTCTACAAGAAGAAGGTTGTGTAGTAGACATCACAAATGCACACGATCAAGATTAGAGACTAACGGGAAGATATCACAACACAAATCTAGACACAATTTCAAGTCATACAACTTTATATTACAAGCCTGGGCCACGAAGGCTCGAATACATAAGTCAGTGAAGCAAAAACATCTGAGTACAAACATAAGATAAACAAGTCTGCCTTAAGAAGGATAGCCTAAAAATGATAACTGGATCGAAAATGCTCAGGTCTCCTGCCTGGGAGCCTCCTAACTACTCCTGGTCGTCGGCGGTCTCCATGTAGTAGTAGGCTCTGTCGGGGTAGTAGTAGTCATCACCGGGATCAGCTGGCTCCTAGGCTCTGTCATCTGATCAGAACAATCAGGTAGATGGGGAAAGAGGTACCAAAGCAACCGCGAGTACTCATCCAAAGTACTCGCAAGACTTACATTGGATCTAAACTAACTATGCATCGGTATCAAAGGAATGGGGCTATATCTTTGGACTAGACTGCAGAAATGCCAGAATAGAGGGGAAGGCCTAGCCTATGGAAGACTAGCATCTTGCAGTGCCTTGCAGCATTAGAAGAGTGCAGATTAGCATAACATAAGTAAAATATGTTGTAGTAATGCCCAGAGATCCTTCCTCGGCTCCCTGCGAGAAAGTGATCCCGGAACCATCATATCCATTTAATGTCTCGAGTATCTAGTTCTAGTTGTAATAGATCGGGATACAACTTCGAGCGTCCGTTACTTTGGACACGACTATTCAAATAGATATAGTTCTATGCAGGGGTGCACCAACTTACCCAACACACTCGATTAACTCTGTACGGACAGACTTTTCTGGGTCATGCCCGGCCTCAGCTGATCGACACACTGTAAGCCTACCTAGGCTCAACAGATAGGCCAGCACACCAGTCTACATCCTAAATGCAAAGGGGTCATGGGCCAATCGTCCTTTGCAATTTTGCGCATTACAAGGATGGCTGGGATCAGTCCTGACTACCTCTTTATACAAAGCACGTGCTTATGCGGGCCACCCTGGCGCGGTCTGCTAAACTGCTGACGTCAATGAGATTTTGGAAGAATCATACGATGCCGAGTGCCCATACTTATTCCCGCATGGTGGTTAGTGTAAACAGGCCAGAGGCCTACTCAGATCACATATCCAAACCTGTTAGTGTCTTGGGAGCACACGGAGACGATCAGTGATCCTGTCGCCCCGTCTCGAGGACTTACAGTAAGGGTCAGACCTATCTCTCTCTAGGGCGGGTCTACGTGCCCCGCCGTGCCTCGCAATTAACTCGCAGGTACCCTCCTGGTCAACCCGACTTCGGTAACTCTCACGGGTACCCCACGGGGCTGACCCGACTTCAACAAGGAACCAAGGTAAATTCTAGGTATCCGTGTGTCCATAACATCAAGGGGGAAATCCGAGGAAACACCCTCGATGGATTCCCACTCGATGTAACCATCAAGGTGGACCTAGAGGAATCACCCTCGATAGGTTCACACTTGAGGGGCTGCACGATAGAGGCATCATTGGATATGGTGAAAGAGGAATCACCCTCGGTAACCCACAACCGACTAGCTACGCTACATGAGTGAGGTAGGAGTTACCACCCTCGACACTCAATAGTAGTTCTCCATAGTCGTACAACTAAGGAGGGTGTGCGGTGATGTGTCGGTGTATACACATAGATCACATTGATCGAGTCACGAGTAGCAAAGCGGGGCAACAAGGACAAGGATGAGGGGTCACTGATGGATCACTAACCAACCTATACTAAGCATATAGGATAACAGGTAAGGTTACAACATCAGGTTACAAAAGCAGGCTATGCATCAGAATAATAGCTATCAAAGAACAACAACAAAATCTAATGCAAGCATGAGAGAGAAAGAATGGGCAATATAGGAATGATCAAGGGGTTTTTTCTTACTTGGAAGCTCTGCTGAAAGGGGCTGGTCATCAGGAGTGTAGTCGAACTTGGGAGCAGCATCGGTCTCGGGGTCTACCGGAGAGACGAGGGGGAAGAAACAGTAAATACAAAGCAAACAAATGCATCATGATGCATGACATGGCAATATGCTGTGCTAGGGGTGACCTATTGCAGTGCTACATGTTGCAGACGAAACGGGAAAACATCTGGGGATGTTTTCTCGGCTTTAGCAGTTTTCGAACACATGAACCAGAGGGGAAGGTTCTATGTTTGTAGTGTTGGAGGCATGTGACATGTATGTGGATAGAATATTCGGTTTCATCTTATTTTTCTGAGCAATTTTCATATATAAAGTATTTTCATCCGAGTTATAGATTATTTTATATGTTTTTCAAAGTTTTAAACATTTTCTTTAATTACTGGAATTATTTTTAATTTTGAAAATAAATAGTAAATAACTATTTACACCCACTGTGAGCTAGCCACATTGGATGACAGGTGGGGCCGGGTCAAAGCTGACTCAGTAGTCAACTTTGACCACACTGATTGGTCAAAAGGGCCCACTGGGCCCACCTGCGAGTGACTGGCCTGGCCCAGTTAGCAGGTTGATAAGGTCAACTGGGCCCAAGGGGACACAGCTGTCAGCCTCAGGTTAGTTTAACAACGCTTAGGTTAGTCTAACTAATTTAACTAGGTTGTGGGCCCGCTTTGTGAGCGTCAGATTAATTAACATGTTTAGTTATAAACTAACCTAATTAAAAACAATGGCACCCATGCGTCACTGAAGGTTTGGTGAGGCGTTAGTGGCTAACCCATGCGGGGCCCACCTGAAAGGATCGAGAAGAGCGGTCTAGAGGGGGGAGGTGATTAGACCCTCGACAAGCAAATCTGGCAATTTTTAAGTTCTTCAAGTTGAGGTGGAGTTTTAAGACAAGTTTAAGCATTCACAATTCATTTCAAGCAAGCATGGAAAGAGCATGGGCAGCGGAAAGACTAAAGCATACTAATTGCAAGAAAGTAAAGGGATTGGACTGGAGTGTGCAAACGCAATGAATACATGGAGATTTTTGGCGTGGTTCCGATAGGTGGTGCTATCGTACATCCACGTTGATGGAGACTTCAACCCACGAAGGGTAATGGTTGCGTGAGTCCATGGAGGGCTCCACCTACGAAGGGTCCACGAAGAAGCAACCTTGTCTATCCCACCATGGCCATCTCCCACGAAGGACTTGCATCACTTGGGTAGATCTTCATGAAGTAGGCGATCTCCTTGCCTGTACAAACTTCTTGGTTCAACTCCACAATATTGTCAGAGGATCCCAAGCGACACCTAACCAATCTAGGAGACACCACTCTCCAAAATGTAATAGATGGTGTGTTGATGATGAAATCCTTGCTCTTGTGCTTCAAGTGATAGTCTCGCCAACACTCAACTCTCTCTCACAGATTTGGCTATGGTCGAAAGATGATTTGAGTGGAAAGCAACTTGGGGAAGGCTAGAGATCAAGATTCTTGTGGCAGGATTGGCATATCTTGGCCTCACCACATGAGTAGGTGGTTCTCTCTCAGAAAATGAGTAGTGGAAGTGTAGGCACGTTCGGATGGCTCTCTCACATATGGAGAAGGGGGTGGAGGGGTATATATAGCCTCCACACAAAATCCAACCGTTACACACATTTGACCCAACTTGGTCAGACCGAATAGAAGAACTTGGTGAGACCGATTTAGTTCAAAATGTGAAAGTTAGGAATCTCGCTGGGACCGACTGGAACAACTTGGTGGGACCTATGTGCTAGGGCTAGGGCAAGACCTCATCTCAGGGAAGCCGATTGCTTGAACTCCGTGAGACCAATTTCAGCAAAGAGCAAACAGAGAGTTGGTCAAGCGAACTCGGTGGGACCGATTCCTCATTTTGATGAGACCGAAATGTTAGAAAGGGAAACAGAGAGTTGCAAGGCCGTCTCAGTGCGACCGAGATCCGTATCAGTGTGACCGAAGTGTTAGGGTTTCTGGCAGTGGCTATGTCAAGTGAACTCGGTGGCACCGGATGGATCATTTTGTTTATGACGACTTTGACTTTGAGTTTTGGACATATTTGGAAATGAGAAAGTGGTTGAGGGCTTTGGAGAAATATCATGAAGCACTTTGAGCAAGTAGACCATTAAGCAACACCCCATCCACTTTTAATAGTATTGGCTTTCCTATGGACTCAATGTGATCTTGGATCACTAAAATGTAAATGAAGAGTCTTGAGCTTTTGCCAACATGTGTCTTGACACCTTGAAGGGGTTCCACATCCTCTTGTCCTTGCCACGCCATTGTTGAACTGATCTGAAATATACTAGATAAAATTATTAGTCGAACAAGAGATATGTTGTCATTAATTACCAAAATCACCCAGGGAGCACTTGTGCTTTCAATCTTCCCCTTTTTGGTAATTGATGGCAACATACATCACAGCTTTAGATTATAGATATACATGGTAATACGTAAAGCTTTGGAGAGACATGTAACATGCATAGGCTCCCCCTACATGTATGGAATCACGTGAGGTTGGAATATGAGAACATGTGAATGCATAAGCATGACAGAGCAAGAAATGAGTTACATGCATCTTGGCTATATGCATCAGAGTAAATGATGTGTATAGGAAATGTACCTCCATGTTCATGAATCCTTCTTGCAACAATATGTACATCAACAAGAGATGATCATGTACATGAGGGTGATGCATATACTTACCTTGTGGTCTTGGGCTGGCTTTAGAAGGAGTAGACTTGAGAAAACACGGTTAGATAACACATGAACACTCTAGGTAAAGCAATTTTAGGAGACCACAATTGTACCAAGACTGGGATGGCATGTAATGAGTGAGTACTAGGCACTCCATTTAGATACTGACATCTCCCCAAAGATTTTAAAGATATGCAATGAATTCCAAAAAATTTCTTCCCCAAGATATGGAATCTTTCTCCCCCTGAATCTGATATTGGATAATGGGAGAAGATGGGGTGATACAAAATCAGAGCAAGAACGGGTAATAACCATAGTCAGAGCAACAATAATGTGCAAGAGAGATAACTAAGATCAAACATATTGACATGTCTTTCCCCTCCAAAAGACATCTGACTTCTCTTCTCTCTGTTTTACTAGCATCTGGAAGAACTTAGCTGTGCTCATATGATAAGATTTGATGTGCTCCCTCCCCCCTTTGACATCAATTCCTAAGAAGGGCACTTCTAGAGCATGAGTCAAATAGGTTTGGTCCTTGAGATACACTACAAAGCAGCATGTAGCTTAAGATGCGAGTAGAGGATAAGAATCATTGAGTGGAGCTGAAAGAAAATGTGTAGAATGCAATGGAAAAAAGTTTTCTCGGTAGTGAAATCGGTAATGCCGATCTATTTCTATCGGTGACGCCGAGTTGGTTGTGTCATGGATGATGCATATTGGATAGGCCGGGTTAGTCCATGTCAGTTGTACCGATGAACTATCTACAAGATATCCTTGTAGTTTGGTCTAGCCGATAGACTTGGATCGGTGAGTCAGAGTTCAATGTAGAGGAGAAATTTTGTCAACTCAGCTCACTTGGCAAATTAAATCTCTCAAAGATTTGCAAGGAATTAACTGAAGGATTTGCAATGAATTAGCAATAGAAACATATAAAGGAGAACTAGATGAAGTCTTTTTTGAATAAGAAGGGTAATACTCTACCAAGAAATCATGCAAAGAAAATAGAGAGGGCACAAGAACACTAGAGAACTTCATCTAGATATGGTCGACGACAAGTCATCTATGTTAGAGTATATTGACTTAGGAGTCAAGTGAGATCACTTGATCATAGGTCATACTCATCGTTTGAAGCTCAAAATGGGGTTACCATTTTTCGCTAAAGCAATTTGATGTGTTCACATCTCATTTAGTTGCTTTGACTCATGACTTGGGTCAAAGCTTCTCTAAGATGGAATGACATACCTTGGGTTGTGGTGTTGATCTTGATCATGTAGTCGAACTTGTGTAGGATGCTCAAGGTTGATGTTGTCCATCATGAGTTGGGAGCACCACTAGTAATTTTAGTTCATCTTTCTACATGGGTTAGTCTTGCAAGGAAAAGCACTTGTGTATCCAAAATTACAATCATGAGACTTTGTAACAAATGCAATTTGATATATAGAAATTGTCAAAGGATATGTTGAGTAAGTTCATGCTTCGTTGTATTCAACAACCATATGGTCGGAACTTGGTGATGTAGAGATTGCTCAAAATGTGAATGACTTGAAATCTCATAGATTTGGGCTCATCCAAGTACCTATAAGGGTTAGATAACATGCAAGGGCACAAGTCTATATCCAAGACATATGATCATCATCATAAGAGAGATATCAAGGATTAGGCATAAAAGGCTCATGCCTTGCATGTATCCAAATGGAATTTCTACTCCAAGTTTGAGGCATCAATGATGTTCAATTCACCTCTCAAATGGAAAAATACTTTCTCAGCAAGCGGTTTGGTGAATATATCCACCAATTGCTTATTGGTACGAACATGCTTAAGATTGATGTCTCCTTTAGCAACATGATCTCGAATGAAATGGTGGCGAACTTCGATATGCTTAGTTCTAGAATGTTGCACGGGATTGTGAGCAATCTTAATAGCACTATATCCCATAATCCTTAAGGGTTTGGGTCATCCAAAGTAATTGAGCACAACATGAACCGTAGAGAATGTATTCAGCTTCGGCGGTGGATAAGGATACCGAGTTTTGTTTCTTGGAAGACCAAGACACAAGGGATCTACCAAGAAATTGACAAGTTCCCAAAGTGGACTTCCTATCAACCTTTTCACTGGCGTAGTCCGAATCAGAGTAGCCAACAAGATCAAAAGAAGACCTCTTAGGATACCAAATGCCAAAGTTTGGTGTATGAATTAAGTATATCACTATCCTTTTCACAGCCTTAAGATGACATTGTTTGGGGGCTGCTTGATATCATGCACACATGCACACACTTAGCATAATATCAAGACGGGAGGCGCATAGATGTAACAATGAACCAATCATAGAGCGGTAAACCTTTTGGTCAACCAGTTTGCCATCCTTAGTCAAGTCAAGATGTCCACTAGTAGGCATAGGTGTTTTCATACCTTTGCTTTCTTGCATGTTGAACTTCTTGAAAAGGTCCTTGGTATACTTCGTTTGAGAAACAAAGGTACCTTTCTTAGTTTGCTTGATTTGCAAACCAATAAAGAATTTGAGTTCACTCATCATAAACATCTCAAACTTCTCTGACATTAGCCTTCCAAACTTTTCACTAAAATGAGGGTTAGTCGAACCAAATATGATATCATCCACATAAATTTGGCACACAAATAGTTTACCATTAACCCTTTTAGTAAAAAGTGTAGAATCAATCTTCCCAATTTCAAAGCCTTTTTCAATAAGAAACTTGGTCAAGCATTTATACCATACTGTAGGAGCTTGTTTAAGACCATAAAGAGCTTAGTGAAGTTTGTAGACATGGTTAGGTTTCTTAGGATTAACAAAGCCGAGAGGTTGTTTAACATAAACTTTCTCCTCAATTTCACCATTTAGAAAAGCATTTTTAATGTCCATTTGGTATAAGGTGCTATCATGGTGATTGGCATAAGCAAGTAAGATGCATATGGACTCAAGTCTCGCAACGGGGGCATATGGCTCACCATAGTCCATACCTTCGACTTGGGTGTAGCCTTGAGCGACGAGACATGCCTTGTTTCATACAGTCCATCCTCATCTTGCATATTCCGAGACACCCACTTGGTTCCAATGACATTGTGGTTGTCGTCCGACTTTTCAACCAAAGTCCACACTTGATTCCTCTCGAAGTTGTGTAGCTCTTCATGCATGGCGTTCACCCAATCTAGATCCTCAAGAGATTCTTCAACCTTCATACATTCAATACTAGAAATGAATGAGTAATGTTCACAAAAGTTAGCCAAACGAGTTTTAGAGCGAGTAATTCTCCTGGTTTGAATGTCATCAAAGATTTGTTCAATAGGAAGGGCTCTTGTGACTCTTGCTCTAACTCGTGAGAGGTTTTGTTTGGGTCGGGGTGGAACATCTTCTTCTTCTTCTTCATTGTTGTTGGTGTTGTCGTTCTCTTGTGGATGTGGAGAAGGAGATCGATGAGGTTCATTGTGTTGTACTTCCTCGTTTGACGTGTTCAACTTGTGGATGCCTCCAAGTCAACTTGTGGTTCACCTTGTCGTGAAGTTGAGGCTTCCACTTGAATGGACAAAGTACTCTCCTTCATCTCCGTTGGGTGAATCTTGCCAATGACAATTTTTGAATTGCTTCTAAAGGATCTTTATCTCCTAAATCATTTGGCAATTGCTCTACTTGCGAGCCGTTAGATTCATCAAACTTCACATCTACCGTCTCTTCAACCTTTCGGGTGAAATTGTTGTAGACATGGTAAGTGTGAGAGTTTGAGCCATAACCGAGTAGGAAACCTTCATGAGATTTAGGGGAAAATTTCGAGCGACGATCCTTAACAAGAATGTAACACTTTGAGACAAAAACTCGAAAGTATTCAACTTGGGGTTTGTCATCGGTGAGAATGTCGTATGCCATCTTGCTGAGAAGCTTGTGAAGATATAGTCGATTCGTAGCATGACAAGCTGTCTCAACCGTTTCCGCCCAAAAGTGTCTTGGTGTCTTGTATTCATCAAGCATCGTTCTTGCCATCTCAATAAGTGTCCGGTTCTTCCTCTCAACAACTCCATTTTGTTGAGGTGCGTACGTAGTCGAGAACTCATGTGAAATCCCTTCTTCTTCAAGAAAGGTATCCACATTGGTGTTCTTGAACTCCGTTCCGTTGTCGCTTTGAACCTTATTGATCTTCACTTCAAATTGGTTTTGGGCCTTCCTGGCGAAGTTCTTGAAAATCTTTTGGACATGCGATTTATCGTCAAGAAGGAACATGTCAGGACCCCGACTCAATGCCACACCGATCTAGCATGTAACACCTCATATCACTTTGCGACCTCACGCATGGTATTCCCACGGGTGTCGCCTTACCAGGCCCGGGACTGTTTGCGCCTTTTGGCACACATATATGATAGTGTCGCTAGCATCCGTATGACAAGGAGCCCGGGCTGACATGGCTAGTCGTGAACCCAAAGTGGCACTAACTTACAAGGACAAGCATACATGACCCAACAACGAACGTGTCGGTCATCAGTGAGTGAATCCGGGCTGTAGTAGCTGGGCTAGCAGGACTCCAGAGAATCCGGGCTGTAGTAGGCTAATAGGACTTCGGTAGACACCGTGTGACATTTCCCTGAAGGGACAGACACATGATCGAAGAAGGACACATGCCGGCCAGCCTAAGTGTTTCGGAGTGGTAGCAACTACCAAGGCTCAGTGGAAGCACTAGGAGACATTTCCCAGTAAGAGAGGCTACCAAGGATAAACAACTAGATAGTCAGATCCCACACGTACCAAGCATTTCAATAACATACACACAATATGCTTGATATGTGCAAATACAACATGGCATCACAAAATTACTCTACAACTCAAGTATTTTATTCAATAGGCTTTGTTTGGGATATAACTACTGAGTATAAACTGCCCACGAGGGGCCGGTTTATGCTCATTCGTATTCAAGCCCATGAAGACAAGGAGTATGGCGTTCTATCATTGAAGCTTAGAGGCCCAGAGCCCAAAGGAGATTTAGAGCCCATAAACGTAAATCGGCATGAGATGTGTAAACTTGTATTGTAAGTTAGGAAAGGTAGAAACCAAGCCCGACACGTGTATGAGCCGACCTTGGTGTTCCATAAACCGCCGGGCGTCAACCTGTGTATATAAAGGGACGACCCGACGGCGGTTCAGGGACAAGAAACAACAACTCGAGAGATAGGTAAAGCGGATTCACTCCCTGCTCATCGAGACCCATCAATTCCACCACAACTGGATCGCAGGGTTTTACCTTCACCGCAAGGGGCCGAACCAGTATGAACTCCCCGTGTCCTTTGTCCGGTTTAACCCCTTTTTGCTAATCTCGTTGCGATGGCTCCACGACTAAGTCCTCTCACTAGGACATCTGGCGTGTTAATTCCATGACATTTAGCGCCCATTTTGGGGCTATCACACGATGGTTTCGAGTTCTTAAAGGGCAATTTTGAAGGACTCAAGGGATACGCGGTTGGCCGGATGACCAAGAGTCGTCGCAGCAAGCTCTACATCGACGACGCAGGCTGGGGCCCCGAGGCCGGCTCAATTGAGTACGGGTACCGGGTCCCCTTCGGCGGAATTCACGTTTTCATTGGCAAGATCGGTGAACCGGGCCCTGAGCCGGACAACTGCACCGACCTCGTCGAGACGGCTCAGCGTGCGAGTCCTGCCCGGGTTAAGCCTGCCATGAAGCGTGCGTTCGTAGGGTTCATTCATGGTGCAGGATCTGAACCGGTATCCAATGGTGAGACGGTCGTTTATTTTGATGTCGAGTCATCCACCGGTGAGACCGAGTCGCTGTACCAGATGCAAGATGGCTGGTTTAGGGGCTGTTCTGATGGCAACAGTATTCCGGACCCCCTTGAACCGGTGAACCGGGTTGCAGTTTTCATGGCCGGTATGCAGCCCACATTGCAATCGTCAACTGCAGCAGCAATGATTTCTGGATCGGCAGCCAGGGCAGGAGGCCCTGCGCGCTGGCCGACTCAAGTTCTTTCCGATTTGTTGGATGCTTGGACGTCATTGTTGACCACGACAGTTACCCCAAAGACTCAGGATCATCATAACACGGAGGTTACAAAGCTAAGGGATCAGATAACTCAGGCCAAGGAGGACTTGGCAACTGAGGAAGCCAGGATGACTGAAGAACGGGCCGCTTTAGATGCCCAGTCACATCAGATCTAGGAGCAAAATTACCGGCTTATGTTGGATCAGAACGCATCAAACGAAGTGCTGAGCAGGAGACACCAATCTCGCCTGCCGCCGGTTTATGACGGAATGAATCTCTTCAATACGCTGGGGGCCGGGCCAAGTGATCCGGCAGCAGTGAACCGGACCGAGGCACCGGGGACCGGAACTCCGGGTCAGCCATGGGTGATGGACCCCGCCTCGACGGACGGATAACCCGCCGCAATACATACCAACGCCACCGGGTCATTTCTCTAGCCCTTTGGATAACATGATTGCTGCAGCGTCTCGTTTGGCAGCTATTCCGATGGAGGGCGAATCACCAGCGGTGGTTGAAACACGACGGGCCAGGGATCTTCTTCAAACCGCCATGGTGCAACAACAGGCTTATCCATATAGTCGAGATAGAATACATTCAACCCCTCGTCCGAGCAAGAGTTACAACAGGCACATTGACGAACCGGCTGTGTCAAGCAGTGCGCGGCACCGTGACGCCCCTCGAGGGCCTAATCCGGTGCGCGGTGGTATGAATGCTCAGAATGTGGTAAACAATGGCAGAGCATGACGAGAGGCAGAGTTAGCGGTGCTGTTGGGAGCGCAGTACCCGAATCATCAACCCGCTCCGGTTCAACCGGCGGCATCAGTTGAACATGGATTGAATTTTAGCTCTTGGGGAGTACCGTGCCTCACCCCAGCTCTGCGTAATGTGCATCTACTCAAGAATTTCAAGGGTCTGCGTAAAGTGCCTAATTACACCACCGATTTACCCCCCGAGTCATGGGTTGAGAGTTATGAGATGGCAATGGAGATGCTGGATGTGGATGAAGCGGCGTGTGCAAAATATTTCACCATGATGTTAGACGGAACGACTTGCACCTGGTTAAAAATTCTGCCCGTTAACTCGATCAGTTCATGGGACGAGTTGAAGGCCCAATTTATAGCAAACTTCAAGGATATGTGCAAACAACCCATGTCGATCGTGGATCTGGCTGCTTGTGTCCAAGGAGAAAAAGAATCAACGACTCATTGGGTGCGCCAGGTTTCAGAAATCCTGCATTCGTCAGACCGCATCAATGCTGATTCAGCAATTATAACATTGGAGGGCAATTGCCGGTTTAAGTCACTGAAGATGAAATTGGGACGGCTCAAGCATCACTGCAATGACATGGGAACGCTCATGGCAGCTTTGGTTAAGTATGCCAATTCTGATAATACTAAGGATCCCGAGTCTGACGAAGAGAAGCCAGAGAAGGGAAAGAAGAATGCCGGCACAAAAGGACAACATAACCAGGCTGGCCATGGGAATAACGGTAAGCGCAAGGCAGACAATAATTCTGATTTTGTGGCTAACATCGATGTTCATGGTGATAATCAGTGCCGTAAGGGTAAACCGCCCCCGCGGGGTGGAGGATCGGGGATGAATCTGGAGCGTCTGTTGAACCAGCCTTGCCTAAAGCACGGGACGCAAGACAAACCGGCTACTCATTTATGGAAGGATTGCTTCATTATGCGAGAGTTCAAAAATTCAGATCTCTTCCGGTATGATCATGGACCGTCCGGTGGTTCAGGACCCGGGTTTCACGGACCGGGTTATGGTGGAGGTAATTCCGGTTCAGGTTTTCAGGGTAACCAAGGTGGACAGGTCAATCAAGGCAATCATGGCAACCAAGGTGGTTATAATCAGCAAGGGAATCAGCAACAGCAGCAGTCGGGTTATCAAAGCAACCCGAAACAGTTTAATGGTGGACAATATCATGTCTTCATGACTAGTCTATGCAAGCACGATCAGAAGCTCCATAAAAGGGCACTAAACTCCATTGAACCGACAGTGCCCTGTTATCTGCATTGGTTTGAACAACCTATTGTGTGGAGTCGGGAGGATCATCCGCCCCGGGTTGATAATCCTGGTCATCTAACATTGGTGGTTGCACCGCAAGTTGGAGGTTATAAGTCCACCAAGGTGCTCATGGATGGAGGGAGCAGTATCAACATCTTGTATTATGAAACCTTCCGGCGTATGGGGTTAACAGATAAGAATCTTAAACAGTCAAACACCATTTTTCACGGTGTGGTACCTGGGAAATCGGTTTACCCGGTCGGTAAGATAGCTCTGGAGGTGGTTTTTGGAGATGATCATGATTCAAGGTCTGAGACATTGACCTTTGAAGTGGTTAAAATCAGAAGTCCGTACCATGCCCTGTTTGAACGGCCGGTTTATGCTAAATTCATGGCAAGGCCGTGTTATGTTTATCTGCAGCTCAAGATGCCGGGTCATAAGGGGACCATCACGGTTCATGATAGCCGCAAGATTGCTCTAGAGTGCGAGGAAGGTGATGCGGCTTATGCTGAGTCATTTTGCGTGACGGAAGAGTTGAAGTTCTATAAGGACAATGTTGATCCGGCAGATATGACATCTGTGAAGAAGCCCACTACAAAGCATGATCCGGCTTTGAAGTTTAAATCGGCTGATGAGACTAAGTTGGTTGATTTTGTTCCTGGCGATTCATCCAAGCAGTTCAGCGTCAATGTTAACTTGGATCCGAAATAGGAAAGCATGCTCAATGAGTTCATCCGTGAGAACCGGGACATCTTTGCATGGAAACCTTCTGACATGCCAGGTGTACCGAGGGAACTCGCTGAGCACACTCTTAATATTGATCCGAAGTTTAAACAAGTCAAACAATTTCTTCGCCGCTTTAATGAAGAGAGGCGCAAGGCCATTAGTGAAGAGGTAGCCCGGCTATTAGCGGCAGGGTTTATTGTGGAGGTGTTTCACCCTGAGTGGTTGGCTAACCCGGTGTTGGTACTTAAGAAGAACGACACTTGGCGTATGTGCGTGGATTACACAGATTTGAACAAAGCTTGCCCGGCTGATCCCTTTTCCCTCCCTCGTATTGATCAAATCATTGATGCTATGGCGGGTTGCAAGCGTTTGAGTTTTCTGGATGCTTATTCGGGTTACCATCAGATCAAAATGGCAGTTAAGGACCAGGAGAAGACATCTTTTATAACTCCTTTTGGAGCCTTCTGTTATGTATCTATGCCTTTTGGGCTCAAGAGTGCTCAGACGACTAATCAGCGGTGTGTGCGGAATTGCCTTCATAATCAGGTTGAGCGCAATGTTCATGCTTATGTGGATGATATCATGGTGAAATCCAGGAAAGCACAGACGCTCATAACTGACTTGCAGGAAACTTTTGATAATCTGAGGGTTTATAAGATGATGCTTAATTCGGCTAAGTGTGTTTTTGGTGTACCGGCTGGCAAGCTCTTGGGTTTTCTGGTGTCCAACAGGGGCATTGAGGCTAATCCAGAAAAGATCAAGGCTATCACATCCCTGGCTAAACCGGCATGTACCGTTCAAAGACTGGCAGGTTGGATTGCAGCACTGAGCCGATTTATCAGCTGGTTGGGGGAGAAGGCGATCCCGCTTTACCAGATGATGAAGAAAACAGATAACTTTGTTTGGAGTGATGCTGCTGATGCAGCGTTTGAGGATCTGAAGAAGCAGTTGGCCGAACCGCTCGTACTTGCTGCCCCCATTGATAATGAACCACTACTGTTATACGTGGCTGCTAATGCCCAGGCTGTCAGCGTGGCTATTGTGGTGGAGCGCAAGGAGGCTGGTAAGGAATATCCGGTTCAACGGCTGGTTTATTATATCAGTGAGGTGCTTATCCAGTCCAAACAGAGATATCCCCATTGGCAGAAGCTAGTGTATGGAGTGTTTATGGCAAGCCGGAAGCTTAAGCAATACTTTCAAGGCCATCCCATCACTGTGGTCAATTCTGCTCCATTGGGAGACATCATTCAAAACAAGGAGGCAACGGGCCGGGTTGCTAAGTGGGCTATTGAGCTTGGGCCTCACGGGTTGAAATACATGCCTCGCACTGCTATCAGGTCCCAAGCGCTCGTAGACTTCATCAACGACTGGATAGAGTTGCAGGCACCGGAGGATAAACCGGATAACACATACTGGACTATTCACTTTGATGGATCCAGACAATTGGAGGGCTCGGGGGCTGGAGTTGTTCTTACTTCCCCTCGAGGTGACAAAATTTGTTATGTTCTCCGCTTAATGTTTCCCTGTACTAACAATGCAGCTGAGTATGAGGCCTTACTCCATGGTCTACGGATGGCTAAGGAGATGAACTTAATCCGGGTACGTTGCTTTGGTGACTCTGATTTAGTGGCTCAGCAAGTATCCGGTACATGGGATTCCAAGGACCCACTCATGGCGGCTTATCGACGGGAGGTGGACGTCATTGCTGGATATTTCAAGGGTTATCAGGTCGAGCACATTGATCGGCGTAAAAATGAAGAGGCAGCGCTTTAAGCTGGCCCGGATCCCAGCGTAAACCGGTACTGCCTAATGTTTTTCTGGATGTTCTGCATAATCCATCGGTTAAGGTACCGACGGAGGAGGATCTGGTGATTCCTGACCCAGAAGCTCAATTGGTGGCGGTTCTTCATGCTATCCCTGATTGGACATTGCCGTACCTGGCGTATATGAACCGGGGCGAGTTACCAGAGGACGAGATTTTTGCCAAACAGATAATCCGGCGGTCTAAGTCCATGACTATTCTCAATGGCGAGTTACACCACTGCAGTGTCTCAGGGGCATTTTAGCGTTGTGTTTCTTCTGAAGAAGGCTATGAGATCTTGCGTGAAATTCACGAAGGAGATTGTGGTCATCATGCCGGTTCAAAATCTTTGGTGGCTAAGGCTTTCGGGCACGGTTTTTACTGGTTAACAGTTCATGCTGATGCGGAAGATCTGGTCCGAAGGTGTGACGACTGTCAGAAGTTTGCACGTCGAGCTCATGTTTCGGCTCTAGAGTTGAGGATGATTCCAATTACCTGGCCGTTCACAACTTGGGGGCTAGATATGGTTGGGCCTTTTAAGAGGTCAGGATAAGAAGACACACCTCCTGGTGGCGGTTGATAAATTCACCAAGTGGGTGGAGGCAGAGCCAGTGAGCAAGTGTGATGCGGCCACGGCGGTTCAGTTCATGAAAAAGGTGATCTTCTGGTTTGGCTTTCCACACAACATTATAACAGATAAAGGCACAAATCTCTCCAAGGGAGCTATGGAAGAGTTCTGTCAACGGGAGCACATTCGGCTTGATGTGTCATCGGTAGCTCACCCCCAATCTAATGATCAAGCGGAGAGAGCTAATCAGGAAATCCTAAAGGGTATCAGGCTGCGATTAATGGTCCCTTTGAAGCAGACGCCGGGTTTTTGGGTGGTGGAGTTGCCTTCCGTTCTATGGAGTATTAATACCACCCCCAATAGATCTACGGGTTACACACCCTTCTTAATGGTTTATGGAGCAGAAGCAGTTCTCCCAAATGATATGCGTCATGAATCGCCCCTAGTGGCAGCCTACGTTGAAGTGGATAATGAGAGAGCACGCCAGGATGCATTGGACCTGTTAGATGAATAACGGGATATTGTGACAACTTGCTCGACGATTTATCAGCAAGACCTGTGGCGTTATCACAGCCGCCGGGTTAAAACCAGGACTTTCCAAGAAGGCGACTTGGTGCTCCGGATCATCCAAGATCATACTGACATGCATAAGTTTTCTCCACCTTGGGAAGGACACTTTGTGGTCAGCAAGAATTTGAACAACGGGTCATACTACCTCATCGATGTTCGAGAGCACAAAGACTCATGCAAATCAGAGGAGGAGACTCGCCGGCCTTGGAATATCGCTCATCTTCGGCCTTACTACACCTGAGCCATAGGCTCCTACTATGTATATATTTTTGACAATGTACATATTATGATCAATAAATAAACCGGCATCCTTGCTAAAGCGGGGCCTCTGCCATTTTCGTCTTATATGTCTCCTTGGTTGCATGGGGGCTCATGCTTTCAAAGCAGAGTTTTCTAGTAAACCGGCTTATAAAGCCACAACATAGCTTGGGAGCTTCACACCCAAGGGACCAAAGAGAGCCTATTGCCACGCACAGCTCAAACATAGGTACCCATTGAGCACAGCTCACAATGTTACTTGGGGGCTCTTTGTGCACAGCAACAAAGAGTTTGAAAGGACCCTTGTAATAGGCTATCAAGCTAGGCTTGGAAGCCAGGTGTATTCACCTAAAACCCCGGGTTAACCTTCCTTCATCAAGTAAGCCACTCCATCCATGTAATCCTGGTATGACCCGCCGAATGTTTGACAAGTCAATCTTATACAGACCCTGAACTTGTCAAAGTTAAAACGACGATTGGTTAATTGGAGGCCCATATTAAAAGGCTTTGTCAAATGGTTTAACTCAGCGGCCTGGCAGCCCATGAAAAGCCTCGAATTTGGGCCGGGTAGCCCTTGAAAAGCCTCGACTACAAGTTTTTATTTGATTTTGTTTTTTGCAAGTTTTTCTTTCCTTTGATATGGTTTTTAAGGTAAACCGGCGTCTATTGACCCGGCCTGACTATAAGTCATTTCATCAGCCTGGTGTTTCTTAACCTGGCGCAGCTTTCAACTATCAGTTGTTAGTACAAAATCAATTATAAACCGGTGTTTCTTAGCCCAGTATGGCATTGACTATAAGTCGCCAGGATGATCATCCGGTGTTTATCATAACCCGACGTGGTTTATTATATACCAGCACAACATGGTGAGAGTTATCAACACTCAGGATTTGGGTTATCACCCTTACTACAAAAACGATTGGTAAACCAATGATGTGATTTAAATCACAGGTATGAGGTATTTTCATATTTCATTATCTTTACAGCCTTGGTTATAAACTCTAGCTTCATATTGGGCATCATAACCCGTCCGACGGTAAACCACCAGGATAAGTTTTCAGTTTATGACATACAGAGAACATGATTGCATAAAACTGATAAAATTCATAAGCAGACATTGCATCTTATGACAAAGTGGCAGTCTTAGGAAAGTGATTATGCGCGACGGCATAACAGGCCAAGTCTTTCAAGCTATGCACGATGGCATAGCAGACCAAGTGTTTTAAGCTAGCCTATTACAAGCTGCTTTAACCGCCCAAAAAGATAATTGTTTTCTATAGAGGATGGTGAACAAATGGTAAACCGGCTTCCGAATTATGATTCCTCTTTGGCTTGATATTTTGTGGATCACCTTGCGCCGGTTCAGCCTCCGCCTCCCCATCCACTAGCTGGAAGTCAATGGTGGCCCAGTCAATTCCACACAAAGCTCGGAAGACAGCTTCATCACTTATAAGATCTGACGGTTCAAGGTCAGGAGCATAAGTGTGCTTACGAGTTGGCGGGATTAGATTTTGGGATTCATAAACCGACGTAGCAATCCGTCTGTTGTCTGAATCGTAGACGAACTGGTGGTAAGACAGATCAGTTTCTTCGGCCAGTTTGCTAGCTAGTGGGCGCATTTCCTTTGTCAAAGCTTTAAGGGCATCCTCGTCAAAATCAGACCCATCTTCTTTTTGACTCGGATAGCCATTTCCAATATCCTCCGGATCAAGGTTAGCTATCCAAGCTTTAGCCCGAGTCAGTGCAGATAAAGCGCCAGCCCTTGCAGTAGATCTCTTCATTTCTTCTAGTTGGGCCGGTGTCATGGAGAGCTTGGCCAATGTGTCTTTGATTAATGTTGGCGCCTGTTTGTTGTATGAAGTAGTGTAGGTAACTCGTTGAGCGCCGGTATATAGCTGCTCAATTAAGGTATAAGCAGCCTTCAGTTTTTTGCGCATATCTGAGCCAAGATGGGGGACGTGGTTGCCTGCAATGGTTACAATGATATTGTTAAACTGGCAGCTTCAAGGCTGATGAAGTACGGTTCATTACAAAGCTACTTACCAAAGATAGCCGAAGTCATGGCATTGATTTGTCGCTTTAAACTAGTTAGCTCTTCTGCCACCGGTTTAAGGGCCGCTTTAGCATTCTCCGCCCATTTTAATAGAGTGTCCTTCTCAGTCTCCCAATCTGCCCGCTCGCCTTTGAAGCCATCCTTCAACTGCTCCATGGCGGTTAAAGCGCCCTTCAACTCATCTTTGGCTTTGGAAGTTTCTGCTTGCTGGGACTTGATATTTTCTTGAAGATCAGCGATTTGGGAATCCTTGCTATTCAAGTCAGGCTGGAAAAGATAGATAATAAAGTTGTTAATACTCTCTCAAAGTCCCAAGCACATAACAAGTTATACACTTGGCACTTGGGGGTAATGCGGATTGCTTTTATCAACTGGTATTTTAAGTCCCAAGTGTACAACAAGTTATATACTTGGCACTTGGGGGCTAATGCATATCAGTTCAATTCAAGGTCATCCAGGTTTTAACAATAAACCGGATTATATTAATAACCGGAATGAATTTTGGAAGCTACATTACAAAAGATATACCGGTTCATCCTAAAGGTATAAACCGGTCTACAAGGGCTAAGCAAGCAATGTTCAAATATTCTCCTACTATAAGTCCCGGTTCACATTCATATTGCTGAACCGGCCCTTGGGGGCTACTAGACTTGATCATTGAAGCAGGATATAAGGAAACAAGGAAGTTATTCAAAGGAACAAGTGTTTACCTCATATCGCTCTTTCATCAGGTTTATCAAACCGACCTCATAATCACGACTTGTATACAGCCGGTTCAAATATCCAGAATGGATGTCCTGAGCATTGAGATGAGCATAGCTTGACAAATCAGTCTTCCACTTGCCTTTCTCCACAATAGCAAATTCTTCTTTGGCACTGTGCTTTGATAAAGCGATAGGGTTGCCTGGAGTGGTGTGACCAACACCAGTAATCACAACATCATCTGTTGTGCCTTCAGCTGTCTTATTTGGGCTCGGCGGTTTATCGGAGGCCTTTGCTGGGCTTGGCGGATCAGCGACAGGGCTTGGCAGATTAGCGCGTGGGCTTGGAGGATTTGCCTCTGGTGGATCAGCAAAGGTGTCCTGGTCCTAAGGTGCTGGGTCATCCAGATCAATATCAGCAGTTTGATCAGCAGTCTCTGAGGCCCTCTCTGGTTCAGTGGCCGGATTATTGTCAGTTGGTTTACTCAACTTAGCTTTCTTGCTAAGTCTGGCTTTGGCACTGAAGAAAGTAGATGCAGAAGTCAGTATAGTAAACCGGTGCAAGGCATAAAAGTTAAAGTATAAACATGTTTACCCAGGAACAGTCTTGAGGGGAGGCATCTGTGTGGCTGATGATTCGACAGAGGATGAGTTGGAAGTACCCTGATAATTGGAATCAGACGGACTAAGACGGTATCAGAAGTAACCCGCCTTGGGATAAGATTTATTAGAAGTACAAGAGACCTCTGGATGGCGTTTTCGAACTGGTGTGTCCGGTAAACCGAAGGAGGTAACTTGTTGGCCGCTATGCCGGGTTGTGCAACGAGCTTCAGGTTGCCGTGTCTTCAAAGAAAAGTGCGGATCCAAATAAGCGAGAGGATGTGAATGTTTTACTTTTCGGACTATGCGACAGAGTTTTTGTACTGGAACATGATCTAAATTGGAAGAAAGGGGAATTACCTCTACATGATCAGTGCGGCTGGCTTCTGCATCATCCTGATAATGATCATTGTCAATAAGGTGCATGAAAAATGAACCAAGGGAATCAAGTTCTACCTCTGATTCCGAGTCATCATCATCTTCAGCCGGATCAGGGGACTCGGCGGTTCTCTTCTTTGCTAGCTTCTTTGAGGCTTTACTCTTAGCACGAGGCGCTCTCACCGGTTTGTCTTGTGGTTTTGTCGGTTTGTCTTGAGATTTCCTCTTCTAGAACGGGTCATTGCTCTGCAAAGATAAACAGAAGGTCATCAGAAAGTTTCAATAGGCGGGCGAATTAGAAGCAGAAAGGTACAATTCTTATAGCTGGCGGTTTATGGGAGGCATAATAGGGACGCATCCCAGTCTTGCTGCACTCAGATATCGGTTCATCCAACATATTTTTGACAACTTCAGTAATTTCTTCATCGGTTAGCTGAATATCAATATGGAGTTGAGGATCTTTTAATTCTCCTATGTACTCGCACATTAAACTAGGACACTAGCTTAAGGGCAAGATACTCCATGAAACCCAGCAACGGACAAGGTCAATACCAGTTAAACAGTTTGCCATAAAAGCCCAGATCTTGGAAATCTGTGGTGCATATTTTGATTGTTCCTTGGCACTAAGCCGTTGAGTCAATGGATGTTCATTACTGAGCCAGTGAGCACGATAACCCGGCAGAGGATTTTCATATTCAGGAGCGGTATTCCGGCAGTAAAACCATGTTTGATTCCAGTCCTTGGGATGGCTGTGGTGTTTGGCATGAGGAAAATTGACTTCTTTCCTTTTCTGAATTGACACCCCGCCAAGTTCAGTGTTGAGGCTGTTAGTAAATTCAGTACGACGGTTCAAGTGGAAGAAGTCTCTGAAAAAATCGACGGTCGGGTCTTCTTGCAGATAAACCTCACAAAACAC
This sequence comes from Triticum aestivum, assembly GCF_018294505.1. NCBI lineage: Eukaryota > Viridiplantae > Streptophyta > Magnoliopsida > Poales > Poaceae > Triticum > Triticum aestivum. The sequence goes on from NC_057810.1 coordinate 316,589,470, forward strand.
ATGGAAATTGCAAATATTGGACACAAAGTTCGGTCCAATATCTTGAGGGTGGAGTTGGAAGCTGGCAAGTACATCCCAGAATTTTTTTGATCCGGGAGGGCTAAACCCTCGATCCGGGAGGGCTAAATCTGACAAGTACTTCTCCATGTTGAGGTTCAGGAGGATTTTCAGTACCCGGGGCTCTCCAATGGATGGTTTCTTGTTTTGCTAAAGCGCCAGTCACAACATAACTGGTAAGTTGCCCTTCCGTAACCCGGGAGGGAGCCCAATTGCAAGAGAAGAACTGTTTGGCCATTTTTGATGAAAAGTTGTAAAATAAGTTCAAACGCCGGATTACGGTTCAAGATTGATATGCATAAACTGGCGCCAGGTCGGGGGAAGGAATCAAACAAGGAAAATGTACATGATAAACCGGATACTGATGCTCAGGTAAAAATGGCGATTTAAGAGAGGGCTAATGGTACCTGGCGGATTATCAACTTTTTACGGTTAATGTCAGGACCCCGATTCTAAGTCGCACCGATATAGCATGTAACATCTCATATCACTTTGCGGCCTCACACACGGTATTCACATGGGGGTCGCCTTACCATGCCCGGGACCGTTTGCGCCTTTTGGCACACGTATATGATAGTGTCGCTAGCATCCATATGACAGAGAACCTGGGCTGACATGGCTAGTCGTGAACCCAAAGTGGCACTAACTTACAGGGACATGCATACATGACCCAACAACGAACGTGTCAGTCATCAGCGAGTGAATCCGGGCTGTAGCAACTAGGCTAGCAAGACTCCGGTAAACCGGGCTGTAGCAGGCCAACAGGACTCCGGTAGACACCGTGTGACATTTCCCTGAAGGGACAGACACAGGAACGAAGAAGGACACATGCCAGCCAGCCTAAGTGTTCCGGAGCAGTAGCAAGCTACCAGGGCTCAGTGGAAGCACTAGGAGACATTTCCCGGTAAGAGAGGCAACTAAGGATAAACAACTAGATAGTCAGATCCCACACATAGCAGTACACATTACACGTACGCATAACATGCAAGTATGTGCTGTACAACATGGCATCACAACATAACTCAACAACTCATATAGATAAAGGCTTAGAAGAGCCATCATAGCATTTATTACAAACATGGGTCACATGACCCAACATTTAGAGCAGACAAGCAACAAGCGGAAGCATTACATGTCTGAGTACAGACATCTACAAATGAAAAAGGCTAAAGAGGATGACTATCTACAACATCCTATCAAGATCGTAGCTGAGGTACAAGCTGCTCATCGAAGTCCACGAGAACACTAGTAAGACCGAAGTCTCTGCTGCAAAAACATAAATAAAGAAACATGAGTACAAAGGTACTCAGCAAGACTTACATCAGATCCTATCATACATGCATTTGTATCAAGAGGGTAATGTGGGGTTTAGTTGCAGCAACCCAGCTTTGACTCTGTGGCTATCCTGTTCTACGACTACCAGAAACTCTTTGAGGTGATATGGCACACACGAGTCCACTAATCACCACACAATACACTACTACGGATTCATCCCCGTCTCCTTACGAGAAGGCCATCCATAGCACTCACACTTGTCTTGAGCATTTTAGAGTATCCACTTAAAGTTGTCTATGTACCATGTAAGCATCCAAGAAGTCCATAACCGCGGACCCAGCTATTCGAATAGATCATGTTAACCCTACATGGGTGTACTTCTTCACACACGCTCTCGCCACTTACCGCCATGTACACGTCATGTATCTCGGCAACCTTCAAACGGAAGCCTGGCGAGGGTGTCGGCCATGACCTAACTAACCATACAAGACTCTGGTCCAGGTTTATCGCCTATTCAGGTTCCATCCGAAAGGAGATCCGGCCGGGGTGTCTCTCACGGCCCCAAACGATGTGTGCAGGGTTCCCGAGCCCACCATCCGGGTGCCACTCGATACACCAGGCCACGTGTGCCTAATCTATCCCAAGCCCACCCTGCCGGGTGCCACTTGGTAGAAAAATAGCACTACCTACAAACACCAGAAACTAGTTGCAACTCCTGGACAAAGATCAAGTTGGTTAATAAGTCGAGAGGGGCACTTAAGCATTCCAATGTGTGGTAGTAGCTAGTCATTGGACATCGTACATAGAACTCAGTGCTTAAGTACGGTTCCAGTGAGACAACCCACCATGTACTCCTACATGGCCTCTCACTGCTACCTTTACTAAATCATGTTCACACACACTTAGCTCTTAGCATCAAAACATGGAGCACTGCACTCCAATTCATTCCCAATGAATCAGACCTGACACAACTGTAAGCAATAGCAGGCATGGCATGGTAGGAACACAACATGGCTCAATCAACTTCTACACATGCTAGTGGGTTTCAACTATTTACTGTGGTAATGGCAGGTCATGCAGAGGAATGGGTTCAACTACCGCAGCACAAAGTAGCAGATGAATCGTTGTTGTCCTAATGCAATAACTAAGAGTAGGGGCGAGAGAGTAGGATTGTATCAGAATGAACAAGGGGGGTTTGCTTGACTGGTAGATCAACAGAGGGGCACTGCTCCTTAGACAGGTACTCTGGAGCACTCTCCGGAGCAGGACCTATCGAGAAGGAACGGTGTCGGCAATCAATACACAAGCATATGCAACAATATGATGCATGAACATGGCATGTAGATGTGATGCTGTTTGTGCTAATGCATCTAGCATTCTATTTGGAAGAGATCCATTTGAACCAAGGGTTCAAATGCAACTCTAAATTAAGTCTCTTAAAATGCCATAATGTGTTTTCTCATATACAGCATGTATAAGTTGGTTTTTAATGCATGAAACTAATACAGATGTAATGATTGCATTTTTCTGATAATTTTTCATATATAAATTATCTCAATCTAAGCTACGGTTGAATTTCTATGATTTTTTGAAGTTTTGCTAATTTTCTGGAATTTCCTGATTTAAATTTAAACCAGAAAAGGATTAATTGCATCAGCATGACGTCTGAGTGATGTAAGCAGGTCAACCGGTCGCTCCAGGTCAAACCTGACGTGTGGGGTCCAAACGTTAGTGACACGGGGTTAAACAGGGGGTTATTTGCTTAATTAAAAGGATTAGGGGGCACGGGGCCCACTGGTCCGTGTCAGGGGTTAGATAGGCGGTGATTAGCACTAAGCTGATCACCTGGCAGACGGGGCCCACCCGTCAGGCCGGCGAGGTCGTCGGCGGCGATGACAGGACGCGACGGAGTCCGCGTTGGGGGCCACGGGGGCGGCGTCTGAGAGCACCGGGGCGTAGCCCGGGCACTCGCGCATCTAGAGGGGGCAGGAAGGAGGAGGAGGGGTGGCCGGAGCATGGCTTCAAGCGGGAGCAGGCTGCGGGGCACGGGGAGGCCACCCGAGGGGCTCTACGGCACCCTCGTGGCACCAGGAGCACGGCCGTGTGCTCAGGTGCGACTAACGCGCGCTAGAACGACGGCGGTGACATGACCGGCGGCGACGAGCTACGGTCATGGCGGGGGAAGGGGGCTACAACACGAGAATGGAGGAACAGGGAGAGGGAAACGGAGCAGAGGCTCACTGCAGACTCGACGGTGTCAACGGCGAGCTCGGGGAAGGGCTGGAGTCGGCGGGGCGGCGAGGCGGATCTTCGGTGTTGGGAGGTTGAAGACGACGATGGTGGCAGAGAAGAAGGGCCTATGGCATCGTGTAGCTCGGTGGAGAGGACGAGGAAGATGCGGTGGTGCTTCTGGGCAGAGCGGCAGGTCGAGGGGTGGCCGATGGCCATGGCGGCGAGCAGCGGCGCTCTCCGGTGCGCTCGGTGAAGAGAGGGAGAGGGTGCCAGAGGAGGGGAGAGGCACGGGAGAGAGGGAGTGAGGCCAGGGGGATCGGGGCGGCACCGAGAAGAGGCATCACGGCGTCACGCTGGCAGGGGAGGTAGGCAGATGAGCTGGTGGTGTGGCGCTCTGCCCGTGCGCGCGTGTCGGGCACGCTCCGTCCTCCTGTCGAGGAGGAAGATGACAGAGGAGGGGGGCCAGGCAGGCTGGGCTGGCCAACTGGGACGGCCAGGCCGCACAGGAATGGGCTGCACAGGGAGGTAAGCGCCAGGAAAGTCTCTTCTCCCTTTTGTTTTCTTGTTTTCTTTTCTAATTTTTTCTGACATTTGTTTGATTTAATAAAAATACTAAACCATTTATTTTTCTTATGCCAATTTTTGTAGGAACTAGTTGGACTGCTCCAAAACTCCTCACCAATTAACAGGATTTTTGGACATATATTATATATATAACAAATATATTTCCGAAGCAATTAATTACTGGATTAATTCCAAATGCCCAAAATAAATACTTATGAGCTCTTAAAAATATTGGTTTGACTTTTATCTCTGTCCAATATTTTTAGAGAGCAACATGAGCATTTTCTTGGCCCTTTTTGGAGCACTTTTTATTTGGGTCATTTCAGAGATGATGCTGAGGGTTTCACAAATCCCCATTTCATAATTAAATGGAATTTAAACATTATGCACACATGACTAGCTAGTCTAGGTCATACCAGAACTAGGGATGTGACAGTTAAACCGCCTACAGTGGTATGAAAGAAACATATCTGAATAATTACTAAGTGTTGTGCAAACAGGTTTTACAAATTGGTGTGATAAATTCGGGTCTACCACAGTTGTACAAAAGGGGATAAATTTGCAAAATCTAAAGGTCGCGACAGCAGAAGAACACATATGCTTCGACGAGATCTCATGCAGTAAAAGTGGTTTCTACGAGTGACTAGGGCACTGGACTAGTACCGCTCGCCTTTACTATCAGTTTTAGATCAAGCTAGGAGATCTAGGAGAGAAAAAGGACGAACAATGAAGAAAACCGACGAACAGTGGAACCCTAATGCAGATGTGATATTTGGGAAGAGGAATACTTACTGATGCTGCAGGGAAGCGGAGGTGCGTCACAATTTATCTGGTCAAGAACAGGTTGATGCAGCGACCTTGTTGGTGTAGATGCAAAGGTCGACGGCGGCGGCGAAGCTCGAGCTCTTCGGTGTCGCAAGGACGAGGAAGAGATGAAGAGGCAAGGGGGAGAATGGAAAGTACCCCGGTCTTATTTATAAAGGCGAAAGGATAAGTGACAGACGTGAGAATCGAGGAGCCAAAAATTGGATATCTGATACAACTGTCGTTTCGGTCTTCGGAAATTAATATTTACATGGTTTTATACAAAGATGATGTCATGACGATTTCCTGTAATCTTAGAAGATGACGTCATGGCGGTTTATCAAGTTTACATGGAGAAGATGTTATGGCGGTTTACAAGGATCATAGAAGGATGTTCAAGGAATTTTTCTAAAGTGTTGAAGATCGACATGAACAGGTTCAAATCAATCTGGGGCCTAATGTTGGGGATATAACTACTGAGTATAAACCGCCCAGGAGGGGCCGGTTTATGCTCATCCGTATTCAAGCCCATGAAGACAAGGAGAATGGCGTTCTGTAATTGAAGCTTAGAGGCCCAGAGCCCAAAGGCGATTTAGAGCCCATAAACGTAAACCGGCATGAGATGTGTAAACTTGTGTTGTAAGTTAGGAAAGGTAGAAACCGAGACGGACACGTGTATGAGCCAGCCTCAGTGTTATGTAAACCACCGGGCGTCAACCTGTCTATATAAAGGGACGGCCCGGCGGCGGTTCAGGGACAAGAAATAGCAACTCGAGAGATAGGTAAAGCGGATTCGGTCCCTGCTCATCGAGACCCATCAATTCCACCACAACTGGATCGTAGGCTTTTACCTTCACTGCAAGGGGCCGAACCAGTATAAACTCCCCATGTCCTTTGTCCGGTTTAACCCCTTTTTGCTAATCTCGTTGCGATGGCTCCACGACTAAGTCCTCTCACTAGGACATCTGGCGTGTTAATTCCACGACAGGCTCCGAGGAGCAAGATATTACAAACATGGGTCTCATGACCCAACATTCAGAGCATACAAGTCAAAGAACATGCGGAAGCTTAACTTGTCTGAGTACAGACAACTACAAATGAAAAGGGCTGAGAACCTGACTATCTACCAGATCCTGCCGAAGGCACAAGATCGTAGCTGAGGTAACAAGCTAAACGTCGAAGTCCACATGGAACTACTATCGAGACTGAGTTATCTGTACAAAAACATAAATTAAACAAACGTGAGTACAAATGTACCCAGCAAGACTTACATCAGAACTATCTACATATGCATCAGTATCAACAAAGGGGGTGGTGGAGTTTAACTGCAGCAAGCCAGCTTTGACTCGGTGGCTATCCTGAACTACGACTGCAAATAACTCTTTTGAGGTGGCGCACACGAGTCCACATATTCACCATATCAATACACTACTATGGCTCCACTCCCTTCTCCCTACCATAACGCCATCCATAGCACTCATGCTTATCTTGCGTATTTTAGAGTATCCACTTTCACTCGTCTATGAAATAGGCAACCCAGAGGTCCTTTACCACGGACGCAACTATTCAAATAGATGATGTTAACCCTGCAGGGGTGTACTTCTTCACACACGCTGTCGCCACTTACCGCCATGTACACGTAATGTATCTCGGCAACCTTCAAGCGGAAGCTTGGCGTGGGTGTCGGCCACGGCCTACCTAAACACTCAAGTCTCTAGTCCAGGTTTATCGCCTATTAAGGTTCCATCCACAGGGAGTTCGGCCGAAGTTTCCATGTACGGCCCCGAACGATGTGAGCAGGGTTCCCGAGACACCAAACGGGCGCCCGATACACCGTGCCACGTGCCTACCGCATCACAGCCCACCCCTAAGGTTAGTGCTGCGCACGACCTCCGGCATACTACAAACACCAGAAACTACTTGCAACTTGTGGACAGAGGACAAGGGTGGTTAAGAAGCCGAGAGGGTCAATTAAGGATCCCAATGAGTGGTAGTAGCTGTTCATGGATCACAAACACAGAACTTAGTTCCTGAGGACGACTTCAGTGAGACAACCCACCATGTACTCCTACATGGCCTCTCACCGCTACCTTTACCAAATTGTGTTCACACACTTAGTTCACACACAGTAGGACATGTTCAACACCATTCCAATTCATCCTGATCAATTAGACCTGACACAACCCTAAGCAGTAGGAGGCATGACAAACAAACATGAATGAGTAGGCACACCAGGGCTCAAACAACTCCTACTCATGCTAGTGGGTTTCATATATTTACTTTGGGAATGACAGGTCATGCAGAGGAAAGGGGTTCAACTACCACAGCATGTAACAGTAGAACCGTTGTTGTCCTAATGCAGTAAAATAGAGCAGGAGCGAGAGAGTGGGATTGTATCGGAATGAACAAGGGGGTTTTGCTTGCCTGGCACTTCTGAAGATAGTATAGTTCTTCATCGGTGTCAACGAACTCATCGTCGAAACCACGTCTATCGAGAGGGGACAAACCACCGGCAAACAAAAGGGAACACAATCAATGCAATGCAACAGTATGATGCATGATCATGACATGGCAATATGTTGTGGTTTGAGCTACTACAACTAGCAAGAAGTTAAATGAAGTTGGTTTGAATCCAAGATTCAAATTCAAACTCCACATGTGGTTATTTAAGTGCCATTTATATGATTTGTGCTAAACAACAGCTATAAGTTGTTTTAACATGCATGAAAATGGTATAGATGGATAGATTGAATTTTTTGATCATTTTTCATAGATAAATATTTGCATTTGGAGTTACAGATTAATTTCTATGCTTTTTAGAAGTTTAGGGCATTTTCTGGAATTTCCCGAATAAGAAAAAATCCAGAAAATGGTTAACTGCGTTAGCATGACGTCGGTGTGACGTCAGCAGGTCAAAGGCGCCAGCCCAGGTCAAGCTTTATGGCTGGGACACACATGTCAGTGTCTAACTAACTAAATTAAGTTAATTAGCACTAATACTAATCCTAATGTAGACTAGTTAAGGCCCTGGTCCCACATGTTAGTGTAAGCAGGGCTAATTAAGTACAATTAGTACTTAACCCAGGATTAGCAGGGGCCTAGGCCCACACGTCAGTGACCCAGGGGAGGCCAAACCCCTGGTCAGCGGGGTCAAACCCACCGGCGACTCGACGCCAGCGAGGCCCGAGACAGCGGCACGGCTGGGAAATCGCCCACAGGGCACGGACAAGGCCGTTCTTAGGATCGTTGGAGAGCTCTCGCAGGCGCACGTCGAGTAGTGGTGGCGGCCGGGCCTATGGTGGCCGGAGCCGACGACGGCGTGCTCCAAGGCGGCAGTCGGAGTTTGGGCGTGCACGAAAACGAGGCTACGGAGCACGACGTGAGGTTCTGGTGGGTGTGCTCGGCTCCTGGCAGTGCACTGAGTGCAGAGACGCGCTTAGTTTGGATGGAGGCAAACCAGAATGACGACGGCGACAAGTCCGGCGCTGGTGGGGTATTGGTGTCGACAGAAATGAGGGCTATGACAAGCCATCGAGCATGGGGATAGGGGATTGGTAGAGGAGCTCATGAGGAGTCGGACGAGGGTCTCAGCGATCTCGGGGAAGTACCATGGATGACGAACAAGCGCCGGTGATCTCCGGCGGCTGAGGAGGAAGAGGACGAGGTAGCCGGCGATGCGGGGCATCCAGCATCGCGTGGCTCCTCGTATATGATGAAGACGACCCTGCGGTTCTTCTGGGCTAGTCCGCGAGGTGAGACAGTGGCTCTGGGCATGGTGGCGGCAAACGGTGGTGATGGCACTCGGTTGCATGGGAGGGAGAGAGCCGGGGGAGGAGATGGGGACGAGGGAGTGAGCGAGAGGGTTCCAGGGGGTGCGTGGTGCCACGAGAGAAGGCCAGGGCGTCGAGGAGGAGTGGCAAGCAGGAGGTGGCCGGGGCGCGTGTGCGCGCACGGCGGCCACATGCCCTCCTGCCCACTGGCAGAAGGTGGAAGACGACAAGGAGGAGCCCCTGGTGGGCTGGGCTGGCTTTGCCCAGCTGGGCTTCTACGGTGCCAGGACGGGTGGGCTTTGCCAGGTAAGTTTCCTTTCTTTTTATTGTTTCCTGTTTTCTATTTTTTTTCTGCAACTTGATGGCTTTATTAAAAATACTTAGGCACACTCAAAAATCATGAAACTGCTCATGCTCACTGTTGGGAATATATCCTACAGTTAACATTTCAGTTTATGATTATTTGGGCATTTAAAACATTTTATAGCATTTAAATGCCCAAATGCAAATACTATATAATTTACATCAGTGACCCTCTATTGTCCTAGAAAAGTGTGCACCATTTTTGTCAGAGGTTCTAGACCAAGGCAAAGATGATGAACATTTTAGAAGGGCATTTTGGGTTCATTAGAAATGATTTAATTTGAACCTAGTTAAATTCATTTGGTGCTAGGGTTTGGAACATCCCTGTTTCAAGTTCATTTCAAATGTAAACATGATGCAACACAAGACTAGCTAGCCCAGAGCAGACCTGATCTAGGGATGTGATAGAACACCCACATGAATCTGGAAAAATCATCAACAATGACTAAACTGAACGAGTTACCACCGAGACTCTTGTAGGCGTTGATGATGTTCTTCACAGGATGAATTCCTCGAACTTATTTTCCTGCTTGACAAGCACTGCAAAGTCTATCCTTGTAAAATCTGACATCTTTAACACCAAGGATACGATCACCTTTAATAAGCTTAACAAGATTTCGCATACCCACGTGACCTAGTCTTCTATGCCATAAGCAACCTTTAGAAGATTTAGCAATAAAACAAGTACGAGGTTGAGCTCTCTTATAGTGAAGTCAACAATGTATAGGTCACCTCTACGAATACCGGTAAATACTATATTATGATTATCTCTTCGAAACACTTGGCATTCTACTTTAGTAAATAGAACATTGAAACTGAAGTTAGCTAGTCTAGATATGGAAAGTATATTATAATCAAGAGATTCAACGAGCACGAAATTTTGGATAGAGCTATCATGGGAGATGGCCACCTTACCAAGGCAAACTACCTTACCCCTTGAGTTATCACCAAAAGTGACATACTTTCGGGGACCATCGTTTTCAGCAAGCGCATGAAACATGCCCTTATCTCCGGTCATATGATCCGTACATCCACTATCAAGAACCCATTCCTTTCCTCCGACCATGTAACCACAATGGTTAGCCATAAGACCAAAGTGTCTCATTGACTCATCAAGATCAAAGTCACTATCGTCATCCTCATCATAATATCCATGTTCAACATATCATGTGATTGATCATCACCTAGAGAGAGTGATTCATTAGATGTATGACCATGACAATGTTCATGCTTATGAATTCTAATAACTTGCAAGATGACGCTACTAGTGACTCCAACTTCTCCTTTGGCACGCATAAGATTAGGGAGCTCAAATAGATAATCACCAAATTTAGGATCACTAGTATCCATCTTTTGAAAAGCAATTGACTTTTGAAGAATCTCATCTAGATTTTTCGAGGAATAGGTTGGAAATTGTTCCTCAGGATATTTCCATATAGTATAGGCACATTCAAATGTAGGCAAGCACAGAAGCAAATTTCTAGGTAAACCTCTCATGATAAGATCAATAGTTCTGAGATTTCGGGTCATGCCAAGATACTCATTAGGGGTAGGATGCAAAGGATCAATAGGGGGATTGTAAGGGCTAGTAATATACTTGTTCAAATTATATTCATTGAAAATCTCAAGCATCTCATTCTTCCAAGAATTGTAGAAGTCTCCGTCAAGCATAGGTACTCTATGTCTAATGCTCCCCATCGTAGACTCATCCGTCTTCCTCCAATGGTGATTAAACCAAAGCAATGGAGACCAATGCTCTGATACCAATTGAAAGGATCGAGAAGAGGGGTCTAGAGGGGGGTGATTAGACCCTCAACAAGCAAATGTGGCAATTTTGAAGTTCTTCAAGTTGAGGTGGAGTTTTAACACAAGTTTCAGCATTCATAATACATTTCAAGAAAGCATGGCAAGAGAATGAGCAACGGAAAGGGTAAAGCATGCTAATTGCAAGAAATTAAAGGGATGGGATTGGAGTGTGCAAACGCAATGAACACACAGAGATATCTGGCGTGGTTCCGATAGGTGGTTCTATCATACATCCACGTTGATGGAGACTTCAACCCACGAAGGGTAACAGTTGCACGAGTCCACGGAGGGCTCCACCCACGAAGGGTCCATGAAGAAGCAACCTTGTCTATCCCACCATGGCCATCACCCACAAAGGACTTGCCTCACTCGGGTAGATCTTCACGAAGTAGGCGATCTCCTTGCCCGTACAAACTTCTTGGTTCAACTCCACAATCTTGTCAGAGGCTCCCAAGCAACACCTAACTAATCTAGGAGACACCACTCTCCAAAAGGTAATAGATGGTGTGTTGATGATGAACTCCTTGCTCTCGTGCTTCAAGTGAGAGTCTCCCCAACACTCAACTCTCTCTCACATATTTGGCTACGGTGGAAAGATGATTTGAGTGGAAAGCAACTTGGGGAAGGCTAGAGATCAAGATTCTTGTGGTAAGATTGGTATATCTTGGTATCAATACATGAGTAGGTGGTTCTCTCTCAGAAAATGAGTAGTGGAAGTGTAGGCACGTTCTGATGGCTCTCTCACATATGGAGAAGGGGGTGGTGGGATATATATAGCCTCCGCATAAAATCCATTCGTTACACACATTTGACCCAACTCGGCCAGACCGAATAGAAGAACACAGTGAGACCGATTTAGTTCAAATTGTGAATGTTAGGAATCTCGTTGGGACCGACTGGAACAACTCGATGGGACCTATGTGCTAGGGCTAGGGCAAAACCTCATATCGGTGAAGACGATTGCTCGAACTCGGTGAGACCGATTTCAGCAAAGAGCAAACAGAGAGTTGGTCAAGCAAACTCGGTGGGACCGATTGCTCAGTTCGGTGAGACCAAAATGTTACAAAGGGAAACCGAGAGTTTGCAAGGCCATATCGGTGAGACCGAGATCCGTATCGGTGTGACCGGAGTGTTAGATTTTCTGGCAATGGCTATGTCAAGTGAACTCGGTGGCGCCAGATGGATCATTTCGGTGAGGCTGAGTTTGACCTTGAGTTTTGGACATATTTGGAAATGAGAAAGTGGTTGATTGCTTTGGAGCAATATCACTAAGCACTTTGAGTAATTAGACCATTAAGCAACACCTCATTCCCTTTTAATAGTATTGGCTTTCCTATGGACTCAATGTGATCTTGGATCACTAAAATGTAAATGAAGAGTCTTGAGATTTTGCCAACATGTGTCTTGACACGTTGAAGGGGTTCCACATCTGCTTGTTCTTGCTACGTCATTGTTTAAATTATGTGAAATATACTAGATAAAAGTATTAGTCCAACAAGAGATATGTTGACATTAATTACCAAAAACACCCAGGGAGCACCTGTGCTTTCACCACCCATCGGTGACCCAACGGCGGTGGCGCGCCGGAGGCGAGGAGCCGGTGACCAAAACAATGACGGTGCGGCTCGGACAGCGTCAGAATTTGCTTATGGGCCTGTCACATCCCTAGTTCCGGTATGTAGTAGGCCAACCCTTCATGTGTGCATCATGTTTAACTTTTGAAATGAATTTGAAATGGGGGATGTTCAAACCCTAGCATAAAAAGGAATCCACCAGGTTCAACTAAAATATTTTTCGGTGAACCCAAACGGCCTTCAAAAATGTTCATCATTTTTGGAAAATGCTGGAAACAGCAACCAGAGGTGATGCACATTTTTGCATGACATTTTGGATTGTTGAATTAACACATATTGTATTTTGAATTGGAGCAAATAAATACTATAAATACTTTATTGCTCCAATAATTCTAATTTTTGTTGAGGGGCTTTGGAATAATCTTTTTAGTCCCTGCAAGATTTATCAGAAGCAACAAAATTAGTTTAGTTCAAAAACCAAATTAAAACAAATGTCAGAAATAGAAAACAGAAACTAAATTAGAGAGAGAGAGAAGTTACTAGGACCTACCTACTGTGCAGCCCATCTGGCCTGGCGCTGTGCCGGCCCAGCCCACCTCCACCTGCCCTGTCGTCTTCCTCGCGCCTACTGGCCTTGTGCATGGCGCGTGCACAGCCCAGCCGCGGCCACCTCCTGCTAGCCACGCAGCTGCTCCCCCTCGCCCTGGATGACGCCACGCCACCCCGCAGAACCCCCTGGCCCCTCTCCTCTCTCCCTGGACCTCTCTCCCTCCTCTACTCTCTCCCTACGGCGCCACCGAACTCGCCCATCGCCGCCGTTCACTGTTGCCGCGACCACCGCCGTCCCGACGACACCCCGAGCAGTCTACGAGCTCCGCCCCGATGCCCTCTTCCTCCTCACCGATCCTCAAGACGCCGGAAGCCCCTGGACGCCGCCAACATTGCTATTTCCCTCGTCGGCCACCAGAGATCGCCGCTGCCCATACGTCGCCTCCGACGCCTCCCTGAGCCCACTTCGACGGCCGTCGCAACCGCCGTGAGCCACTGACTCTTCTCCCTCCATCCGTTTTTCCTCTCGCACCCCGTAGCCACCGCGCCACTTGCGCCCGAACACCGGCCGCCGCCCCGAGCTCATTTCCAATGAGCTCCGGCCTCCCTAGCCGCCGCTCCTTGCTGCGCTGGATGCGGGCGAGCTCCAGCCCCCCGTGGGTGCCCTCCGCCGCTCGTTTGGGCGCCGGGAGAGCGAACCCCAGCCCTCCGTCGCGCCTGTTGCCACCGGCGTCGAGTCGCCGGCAGGTTTTGACCCAGTTGACCCGGGTTTTACCACCGTTTGACCCCAGTGGTCACTGACGTGTGGGCCCGGCCCCTGCTAACTTGTGGTTAAATTAATAACTAATTTTAGTTAAGCCACTCACTCACTGACATGCGGGCCCGGCCTGACTAATTAAACTAGGTTAGGTTTAAGTTATATTAGGATTAGCCACAGTCACTGACTTGTGGGTCCCAGCCGTCAGGTTTGACCTGGGCTGGCGCCTTTGACCTGATGACGTCACCCCGATGTCATGCTGACGCAGTTAATTATTTTCTGGATTTATTCTTATACAGGAAACTCCAGAAAATACCACAAATTTCTAAAAATCATAGAAATTCAACCGTAACTCCAAATGAAATAAATTATATATGAAAAATGATCAGAAAAATCCATTCTATCCATCTGTACTGGTTTCATGCATGTTAGAACAACTTATGACTACTGTTTAGTACAAATCATATGAATGACATTTAAATAACCACATGTGGAGTTTGAATTTGAATCTTGGATTCAAACCAACTTCATTTAATTTGTTTGTAGTTGCATTAGCCCAACACAATCATTTTTCCATGTCATGATCATGCATCATATTGTGCATTGCATTGATTGTGTTTCTTCTTTGTTTGTCGGTGCTTGTTCCCTCTCAGTAGACGTGTACCGACGATGCGATCGATGACACCGATGAAGAACTATACTATCTTTAGAAGTGCCAGGCAAGCAAAACCCCCTTGTTCATTCCGATACAATCCCACTCTCTCGCTCCTTCTCTCTTTTACTGCATTAGGACAACAACGATTCAACTGTTACATGCGGCGGTAGTTGAACCATTTCCTCTGCATGACCTGTCATTGCCACAGTAAATAGATGAAACCCACTAGCATGAGTAGGAGTTGTTTGAGCCCTGATGTGCCTACTCATTCATGCTTGTTGTAATGCCTGCTATTGCTTAGAGTTGTGTCAGGTCTGATTCATCGGGGATGAATCGGAGGTGTGTGAACATGTCCTACTGTGTGTGAGCTAAGTGTGTGAACACGATATGGTAAAGGTAGCGGTGAGAAGCCATGTAGGAGTACATGGTGGGTTGTCTCATTGCAGCCGTCCTCAGGAACTGAGTTCTGTGTTTGTGATCCATGAACAACTACTACCACTCATTGGGATCCTTAATTGACCCTCTCGGCTTCTTAATCACCCTTGTTCTCTGTCCAGGAGTTGCAACTAGTTTCTGGTGTTTGTAGGTAGTGTTAGTAGTCTACCAAGTGGCACCCGGTACAGGTGGGCTTGGGACAGACTAGGCACAGTGGCCCGGTGTACCAAGTGGCACCCGGATGCTGGACTTGGGAACCCTCCACACATCGTTTAGGGCCGTGAGCGACACCCCGGCCGGATCTCCTTGCGGATGGACCCGAATAGGCAATAAACCTGGATGAGAGACTTGAGTGTTTAGGTAGGCCGTGGCCGATTCCCTCGCCAGGCTTCCGCTTGAAGGTTGCCGAGATACACGAGGTGTACATGGCGGTAAGTGGCGAGAGCGTGTGTGAAGAAGTACACCCCTGCAGGGTTAACATTATCTATTCGAATAGCCGTGTCCGCGGTAAAGGACTTCTGGGTTGCCTGTACAGTTCATAGACAAGTGAAAGTGGATACTCTAAAATGCGCAAGATAAGCATGAGTGCTATGGATGGCGTTCTTGTAGGGAGACAGGAGCGGATCCATAGTGGTGTATTGATATGGTGAATATGTGGACTCGTGTGCGCCACCTCAAAAGAGTTACTTGAAGTTGTAGTTTAGGATAGGCACTGAGTCAAAGCTGGCTTGCTGCAGTTAAACCCCACAACCCTTTGTTGGTAATGATGCATATGTAGTTAGTTCTGATGTAAGTCTTGCTGGGTACATTTGTACCCACGTTTGCCTATTTTATGTTTTTGTAGAGAGACTTCAGTCTCACTAGTAGTTCCGTGTGGACTTCGACGTTTAGCTTGTTGCCTCAGCTATGATCTTGTGCCCTCGGCAGGATCTGGTAGATAGTCAGGCTTCTCAGCCTTTTTCATTTGTAGTTGTCTGTACTCAGACATGTTAAGCTTCCGCATGTGCTTGACTTGTATGCTCTGAATGTTGGGTCATGAGACCCATGTTTGTAATATCTCGCTCCTCGGAGCCTATTGAATAAAATACTTGAGTTGTAGAGTCATGTTGTGATGCCATGTTGTATTTGCACATATCGAGCATATTGTGTGTATGTTATTGAAATGCTTGGTATGTGTGGGATCTGACTATCTAGTTGTTTATCCTTAGTAGCCTCTCTTACCGGGAAATGTCTCCTAGTGCTTCCACTGAGCCATGGTAGCTTGCTACTGCTCCGGAACACTTAGGCTGGCCGGCATGTGTCCTTCTTCGTTCCCGTGTCTGTCCCTTCGGGGAAATGTCACGCGATGAATACCGGAGTCCTGTTAGCCCGCTACAGCCCGGTTCACCGGAGTCCTGCTAGCCCAGTGCTACAGCCTGGATTCACTCGCTGTTGACCGACACGTTCGATGCTGGGTCATGGATGCCTGTCCCTATAAGTTTGTGCCACTTTGGGTTTACGACTAGCCATGTCAGCCCGGGCTCCTTATCATATGGATGCTAGCGACACTATCATATACGTGTGCCAATAGGTGCAAACTGTCCCGGGCAAAGGTGAGGCGACACCCGTGGGGATACCGTGCGTGAGGCCGCAAAGTGATATGAGGTGTTACATGCTAGATCGATGTGGCATTGAGTCGGGGTCCTGACAGCTTTGGTATCAGAGCTTGACTAGCTGTAGGATTACCAAGCCAAACTGGTCGAAGTTGAGTCTAGAAATTCTTTAGTTATGTAAGGGAATTGATTGTGGGATGGGACGTAAGGCTCTTTTTACTCCTTTACCTTATGTCCTTCTGTTCTGAGTCACCCTCTTCTTCTCTACGGGGTTAAGGAACTAGGCTTCTAATCTTTCTATTAGGATCACGTGTTACTAATCTGTAGACTTGTAAGATTGTTGGATTTAAGCCCCAGTTTAGTTTCTAATACCCCTATGTGTTCATAATTGGTCTCGAAACCTTGTTATTGTGCTTCTGAGTGGTTATACCACCATTTTTGCGTGATGTCTCAGAATCTGTTTTCGAGCATTTACAACAGTTATGTTGTCTGAGTCATCCCAGGTTTATAAATAGTCTGATGCATTTGCAAATTCCTTCCTCTCGTTCTTGATGTCCTTTTGGGCCAGATTAAGCACACTAATCGGTGAGTTGAGGTACTCTATTGCCTCGACATATATGTTGGAATTATTATTATGACCCTAGGTGTTTTAGGGGATCATCTAGTAATCTAGCCATGCTTTGTGTTCCCAGCGTGATGATTCTGGCCTTTATTCTCGAAAGCATCCTGTGATGCCACTTAGTAGTAGGTATTCTACTCCTTGGGTTTTGAACCCGAGATTCACCCTACTTACCTCGTGTTGATAGTGTTTGCTAGTTCCTTTAGGATATTAGTAACCTTTGCGATAGTCCTCGAGGTCCGTGGTATATCGTTCTTCCAAATACCATGAACCATTCTTGGCAGAAGTTCTTTTGAACCAAAAGATCACAACCATAGTGCTCTTAATGAGTTCAACATTCTATATTGTGAATCTGCCAGTTCTACCTTCTGCATGGGTTAGCCGAAAGAAATGTTGAGCTTTGCTCGACATATTAATCTATGCATCCACAACTAAGAAAGATATATGTTCCTTTGAGTTGTCTCTCTTCAGTCGTATTCCGATCTTCGTCTATCAATTGATAGTCAGGAGTAATTGTGCATTCGTGTTATCGATGCTTATTATTCTTGTGGTCTATCAAGCCATTCTATTCGGGATGACTAGGAGAAACAAACTCCAGTACCTCATCCATATCCAGGATTGGGTCAAAATAGTTGTGCTCCGCAGATCAAAATGCCAACCCAGCTTTTGATTTTGTTCTACCCTGAAGTATTACCGTCTTTATGTCAGGATTTTCATGAGAATTGCACCGGCTCTTGTGACTTCTTGACGTAGTGATACTTCTCGCCATCATTACTCATTCCTTGATTCCGTGTTATCGTAACCGGAACACCGACAAGTGAATCGTGAAGTGTGAAATCTATGCTCCTAGCAACTCCGTTGCTTGGTAGTTAACGGACAATAATTTCGTTCTTAGCGTGTTGGTTTTTGAATCATCATTCTAAGATTGATCGTGCTACCTAATCCATTTTCCCTGGTGCACTCCTCGATCAATGAGATAGGATTGTGTCAATCCATCACTCTCTTGATCACATCATCTTACTCTAAAAAGCAAGGTTATTCTCGAGCTTAGTAACTTATTGGTGGCTCGTGATTTTCCGATTATCTTCCCGGAAGTATCACCAGGTTGTCCTCCTGACCAATGTGTTGAGCTCGTGATCAAGTTGGTTTCTTGTAAACCAACCTTCTCCAAGAATCTGTGCAGGATACCCCTGAGCTAGTTGGTTAAGCTAAACAACAACTTGGAGAGTTGGAAGATAAAATCTTGTCCGACTAAGTTCATTTTAAAGGATATCTTGTATGTGTGTTGAAGAAAGCTGGTATTTTCATCGATTGACCCTCGTGATTAGTTAATGGACCTATCATCTTATCCAATCCTTGATTCGAGTATGGGCTATCCTCAAATCAAATCAGAACCAACGATATTCGTAATGTTGTCTTACTCGTGGTTGTTTCTTCAAGCATACACCATTATATCTTTTGGGTCTGACCAATGCTATCAGCTTGTTCACATAATTGTGGAATTCCACTTATATGGAAACCTAGATGAATTATTGTTGAGCCCATCAACAACATTTTTATCCCTCCATGGTTCATGCTGAACATCCCGCTAGTGTTGGAAACTTTTATAAGCATTTTCTTCATGACCCGTTCATGAAGTATATGTTTGGATGAAAGAAGTGACTTTCTCAGATTCACGTGCATTTGGTGCAAGTTGCCGCCATGAGTTCGAGACAGATTGTTTTTGTTTTCTCTGGAACCATCCCAAGTCAGTCATGCATGTGCGAAGTATGCTATGGTTTGATAGGCTCGCTACCTCCATTCTATATGTGTCCCTAGCACACCAAGCCACTGACTGATTTGTTCAAGGAGAAGGAGTTCCTTCATAAGAGCTAATCCAGACTTATGTGAGGACTTCAATATCCTCGATGATGGATTCCCCACCTGAACTCGGTAGTGTTTTATTATAAGACTACTACGTGGTCATGCTTTTTGATACAGCATGTTCACATGTGTGTAGCAGAACCACCTCATGTTTTTGAGCTTGCTATCATAGTTCATTTCCTGAGAATCTCGCAACGTCATCTCGTCGGTTTGTGTTGCAAACTTTCATTTTTATTTCTAGACTTGATGAGTCTGGAATATCATGTTACCAACCATATCTCAATCTCAGGCAGATATGATGGTTGGAACCTTTCCAAGATCTATGATGTAGGTCCCGACAAGGTTGATGTTCTCCGACACACCTAGCCGGAAGATCTATCATTGTAGTATCTTGATTGAGCAAATCGACCATCTTCACCATGAGGATTTCGAGTGAGTTATTTAGAAGTTGTTCCTTATGGATCCTTTGTTCTCCCGAAGCCAGACCTTTACTTGATGTTCCAGATACCGACCGGTATTGGGTTAAGCTGGTACATCAAGGAGAACATTAGAAGCAGAGTGCTAAATGTCTCTCGGTCGATCATCCAGATTTTGTCCCCTTGGCCCCGCCAAGGTGAAATCTGAGAAGGTATTATCTTCCTTTGCATCTGCATCTTCCATCGGTATTCATCATGGTAGCATGTTGTGTTGCCAGGATCCTTGACACAGATATTGGTAAGACCTTGATGGGTATGGAAATGCTCAAGTTCTTGAGAGCACGCACAAGCGCTAGGTGTTATCATCGGCACTAACTGGGCTTGCTCTCAGTTTCTTCGGTTATGCTAAAACTTTTCAAACAGTGGACTCGCTCTCTACTGTTGATCTTTTCCCCAGTTACTGAAATCATCCTTTATGTTGATTTCAACAAGGTAATCCACATCATCCATTCTAATCCGGGTATGCCATTCTACCAA
Organism: Triticum aestivum; assembly: GCF_018294505.1. NCBI lineage: Eukaryota > Viridiplantae > Streptophyta > Magnoliopsida > Poales > Poaceae > Triticum > Triticum aestivum. The sequence continues at coordinate 316,609,338 of NC_057810.1, forward strand.
ACCCCTCCAAACGATCACTCGAGAATTGCCTTAGGCTGGTATAAAGAGTTTCGATGATCTCTGAATCAAAGGTAATTCCTTTTGCCACTTAAGGTAGTAATCTATGAATCACCCTCCTCCAGGATGTCCGGCTGTGGCATCATGGCAACTCAACTCCTCGCTACATTGACAACTGTTCACCACCTTCTTAGGTGTGGAATTATTGCCTACCTAGTGAACCTTTGTCATGTGTTTCACTCCATACCTCTGGACGAATGCTTTGTGTCTCAGCTCGAGAGATGTTTCAATGTCCCCCTCCGTGAGTTGATCATGAGTTGTTCGACCTTCGATAAGATCGATCCCTCTAGAGTTTTCCTTTCCCTCTCATTGTCATGTTAGTTGGAGTTCTCGAGGCAAGACATCGAGACAATGATGGTGATCGAGTAAATGTTCTTTGAAGTGCCACCTGGATCGTGAAGATTATGTTAGTTTGTGTTCCCCCTTCATCTTACCCTACGCTTGAATCTCGGGACGAGATTCTTGTTTAGTGGGGGTGAGTTGTCACATCCCTAGTTTCGGTATGTAGTAGGCCAGCCCTTCATGTGTGCATCATGTTTAACTTTTGAAATGAATTTGAAATGGGGGATGTTCAAACCCTAGCATAAAAAGGAATCCACCAGGTTCAACTAAAATATTTTTCAGTGAACCCAAATGGCCTTCAAAAATGTTCATCATTTTTGGAAAATGCTGGAAACAGCAACCAGAGGTGATGCACATTTTTGCATGACATTTTGGATTGTTGAATTAACACATATTGTATTTTGAATTGGAGCAAATAAATACTATAAATACTTTATTGCTCCAATAATTCTGATTTTTGTTGAGGGGCTTTGGAATAATCTTTTTAGTCCCTGCAAGATTTATCAGAAGCAACAAAATTAGTTTGGTTCAAAAACCAAATTAAAACAAATGCCAGAAATAGAAAACAGAAACTAAATTAGAGAGAGAGAGAGAAGTTACCTCGACCTACCTACTGTGCAGCCCATCTGGCCTAGCGCTATGCCGGCCCAGCCCACCTCCACCTACCCTGTCATCTTCCTCGCGTCTACTGGCGTTGTGCGTGGCACGCGCACAGCCGAGCCGCGGCCACCTCCTTCTAGCCACGCAGCTGCTCCCCCTCGCCCTGGACGACGCCACGCCACCCCGCAGAACCCCCTGGCCCCTCTCCTCTCTCCCTGGACCTCTCTCCCTCCTCTGCTCTCTCCCTACGGCGCCACCGAACTCGCCCATCGCCGCCGTTCGCTGTTGCCGCGACCACTGCCGTCCCGAAGACACCCCGAGCAGTCTACGAGCTCCGCCCCGATGCCCTCTTCCTCCTCACCGATCCTCAAGATGCCGAAAGCCCCTGGACGCCGCCAACATCGCCATTTCCCTCGTCGGCCACCGGAGATCGCCGCCGCCCGTATGTCTCCTCCGACGCCTCCCCGAGCCCACTTCGACGGCCGTCGCAACCGCCGTGAGCCACTGACTCTTCTCGCTCCATGTCAGGACCCCGACTCGATGTCACATCGATCTAGCCTGTAGCACCTCATATCACTTTGCGCCCTCACGCACGGTATCCCCACGGGTGTCGCCTTACCTTTGCCCGGGACCGTTTGCGCCTTTTGGCTCACGTATATGATAGTGTCTCTAGCATCCATATGATAAGGAGCCCGGGCTGACATGACTAGTCGTAAACCCAAAGTGGCACAGACTTACAGGGATAGGCATTCATGACCCAGCCTCGAACGTGTCGGTCAACAACAAGTGGGTCCGGGCTGTAGCACTGGGCTAACAGGACTCCAGCAAACCGGGCTGTAGCGGGCTAACAGGACTCCGGTACTCAATGCGTGACATTTCCCCGAAGGGACAGACACCGGAATGAGGAAGGACACATGCCGGCCAGCCTAAGTGTTCCAGAGCAGTAGCAAGCTACCATGGCTCAGCGATAACACTAGGAGACATTTCCCGGTAAGAGAGGCTACTAAAGATAAACAACTAGATAGTCAGATCCCACACATACCAAGCATTTCAATCATACACACAATATGCTTGATATGCGCAAATACAACGAAGCATCACAACATGACTCTACGACACAAGTACTTTATTTAAGGCTCAGAGAGCCATACATAACATACACAAAGGTACGAGTCTCAAGACCCAGCATTCAAGTCATACAGTCATACAAACCAGCAGCAGAAGTAACTTGTGTGAGTACAGACAACTAGTAAAATAAAAGAGGCTTGGAAAGCCTAGCTATACTACGTGGTTCTTCACAAGCTCAGGATCACCACCTGGGCCTTAGCCTACTCATTGATGTCAACGTCTACGTAGAACCCATCAGAAGGGGTTGCAGCGTCTTCTGTAAAAATGTGGATTATAGCAACATGAGTACAAAGGTACTCAGCAAGACTTACATCAGATCCTACATACATGCATATTATCAAGAAGGGTTGGTGGAGTTATTGCAGCAAGCCAGCTTTGACTCTTGGCTAGACTAACCTACGAGACTCCAACTTGAAATGGTTTTGCGTACATGAGTCCACTACTCACCAATTCAATACACTACCGAGGATCCACCTCCGTCTTCCTACGGGAGAGCCATCCTCGGCACTCACACTTATCTTGAGGCTTTTAGTAGTTTCCATTTACTTGTCTATGAACTGTATAGGCAACCAAGTAGTCCTTTACCGCGGACGCGGCTATTCGAATAGATTATGATAACCCTGCAGGGGTGTACTTCTTCATACATGTTTCCACCACTTAGCGTCTGCACACGACATGTGCTCGGCAGACTTCAAGCGAAAGCCGACGTGGGTGTAGACCACGACCTACCTAAACACCTAAGTCTCTAGTCCAGGTTTATCGCCTATCCAGGTTCCATCCGCAGGGAGTCCGGCCGAGGTTTCCCATACGGCCCCGAACGATGTGAACAGGGTTCCCGAGATACCTAACGGGTATTCGGTACACCGTGCCACGTACCTACCGCATCACAGCCCACCCCTACGGTCAGCGCTGTCCACGGCCTCCAGTAGGCTACAAACACCAGAAACTACTTGCAACTCCTGGACAGAGAGCTAGGGTGGATAAGAAGTCGAGCGGGGTCATATTTCAGGGCCCAATGCATGGTAGTAGCTGTAACTTAAATCACACATACAGATCTCAGTGCTTAAGGTCGGCTTCAATGAAACAACCCACCATGTACTCCTACATGGCCTCTCATCGATGCCTTTACCAAATCGTGTTCATCACACCACTCTCATTACTGACATAACCATTTCACTCCAGCCCATCACCCAGATGAACCAGACCTGACACGACTCTAAGCATAGCAGGCATAGCAAGGTAGGAACAACACATACATATGGCTCAATCAACTCCTACATATGCTAGTGGGTTTCATCTAGTTACTGTGGCAATGACAGGTCATGGAGAGGAAATGGGTTCAACTACCGTAGCACACAGCAGTTTGAAATGCGTTGTCTTAATGCAGTAAAAGAGAGCAGGAGCGAGAACATGGGATTGTATCGACATGATCAAATGGTTGGTTGCTTGCCTGATGGTTCGATGCACTGATACGGTTCTTCGTTAGGGTAATCACGGTACTCCTCGGGGGCAGACCCTGTCGCAAAGGACACCGATACACAACCATCACCAAACAATGTGCAACAATATGATGCATGCATGAAACATGGCAATATGAGTGTGTTGGGCTAATGCAACTAAAACCAGAAGGGTTTGAACCAATTTGAATCAAAGATTCAAATTTCAAACTCAAACATGGCCTTTTAAAGTGCTTTTCCTTGTTCTACATTAAACATCAAGTTAACTTGTTTAATCATGCATGAAAATAGTACAGATGGATAGATTGGATTTTTCTGATCATTTTTCATATATAATTTGTCTGATTTGGAGTTACAGAATAAAAGTTATGAATTTTTGAAGTTTAAATTATATTATGGAATTTCCTATATCAGAATAATTCCAGAAAATCAATTATTGCGTCAGCCTGACGTCAGTGTGACGTCAGCAGGTCAACGGAACACGTCCGGGTCAAACCTGACAGTGGGTCCCGCATGTCAGGGTGATTAAATTAATTACAGTTTAATTAAAACTAAACCTGTTTAATTAACAGGGCTGGGCCCCACCTGTCATTGACTCAGGGGAGTCAACCAGGGCCCACCCGTGGTCAAATCAACGCCAGCGGCGCCGGCGTTTAGCCGCCGGCGAGCCCGATGCGGCGGCGGGAGTGGTTTTGGCCGTTTCGGCCACCAAATGGGTCGCGGAGACCACCGGAGTGGAGCTGAGGACGAGCCGCAGCTCTTGGTGGAGTCCGTTGGGGTCGGGGTGGCCGGAGTTGGCGCCGGCGACGACTTTGGCGGCCACCGGAGTTCGGGTGAAAGCGAACTCGGCCTAGGGTGTGCGGGGAGGTGCGGGAAGTGCACGGTTGGGCCCAACGCAGCGTGGTGAGTGCGTTGGACACCGCGGGTTGGCCGGAGGATGGCCGGGAGCACGTCGGCGACGAGATCCGCGGCGGTGCGTGCGTGTGATCTTCGTGCGGTGGCTACACGGCTCAGGAATGAGAGAGGGAGGGTCGGAGGGGTAGCTAGGCTCACAGCGCTCCCGTAGAGGCCACCGGCGGGGTCGGGGACGAGCTGAGGCGGCGACGGCGTTGAAGCGGATCTCCGGCGACGGCGAGCTCGGGCGAGGTCGGTGCGGTGGTCTCGGGCCGCACGAGCACACGGGGCTCGGCTAGCTCGATGAAGTGGACGGCGGCGGAGCTCCTGGACACGGCGGCACGGCATGGAGTTGACGGAGGGTGTGGCTACGGCGAGGGGGTGGCGGCGATGGCGTCGGCCATGGCGTGGGAGAGCGAGGGAGAGGAGCTGGAGAGGAGAGGGGGTGTCTAGGAGGTTCGGGGGAGAGAGGGAGGCCGATTCACGGTGTTAGCCGGGCGAGGGAGGCGGCGAGGCGGCGAGCAGGTGCGTGGCACCCATGCGGTGCTCGCCGTCGAGCACCTGCCTGCCTGCCTGGCCGGCAAGCAGCTCGCTGGCGCGGTGCTGGGCTGGGCCGGCAGGTGGGCCGGGTGCTGGGCGCCAGGTAAGCTTTTTCCATTTTTTCCGTTTTCTGTTTTTTAATACTTCTGCAACTTTGTTGAATTAAATAAAATACTTAGGCTACTCCTAAATTCACCAAACTACTCCTGGTCCATAGTTGGATTATTTCCAACATGAAACATTTTAGTTTGGAGTTATTTGAGCATTTAAATATTTTATATAATTTTAAATGCCCAAATTCAAATATTTATGATTTAATTCAAGAACCCTAAGATGGCGTAGGAAAATGTGCATCATTTTTGGCAGAGGTTCTGAACCAAGACAATAATGATGAGCATTTTAGAAGGGCATTTCAGGTTCATTGAAAAAGTTTTTAGTAAACCCTAATTGGTTTCAGAGGGGACTGGGGGTTCTGTCATCCCCATTTCAGGTTTCTGGTGAAAGAATAAACATGATGCAACACTCTAATGCATGACTAGCTAGGGTGTGACAACTCACCCCCACTCAAAAGAATCTCGTCCCGAGATTTGGGTTCCTCCGGGAAGAAGGCGGGATACTCAAGTCAAAGACGATCCTCCCTTTCCCAAGTTGCTTCATCCTCAGAATGGTGCGACCATTGAACTTTGAGAAACTTGATATTATGACGTCGAGTGGTACGCTCGGCCTGATCGAGGATACGAATGGGGTACTTTCGATATGTAAGATTATCCTGGAGATCAAGCGTTTCGTGGTCCACTCCGTGGATAGGATCCGAGAAGCAACGCCTGAGTTGAGAAACGTGGAAGACATCGTGGACTCTGGAGAGGTGCGGAGGTAGTTCCAACTGGTAGGCAACCTCTCCTCGTTTGGCGAGAATGCGAAAAGGTCCAATGTAACAAGGAGCCAATTTGCCTTTGATACCGAAACGATGGGTTCCCTTCAGAGGGGTAACCCGAAGGTAAGCCTTCTCGTCAATCTCGAAAGTCATAGCCTTATGTTTTCGGTCATATTGACTCTTCTGATGGGATTGGGCTGTTTTCAACTTTTCACGAACGATGCGAACTTGCTCTTCTGCTTCCTGAATCATATCCGGGCCAAAGAATTGTCTTTCCCCGGTCTCTGACCAGTTAAGGGGTGTTCGACACCGTCGTCCATAGAGAACCTCAAAAGGGGCTTTACCCAAGCTAGATTGATAGCTGTTGTTGTAAGCGAATTCGGCAAATGGAAGGCACTTCTCCCAACCCATTTCAAATGAGATAACAGAGGCTCGAAGCATGTCTTCTAGAATCTGGTTGACGCGTTCCACTTGACCACTCGATTGAGGGTGGAAAGCAGTGCTAAAGGAGAGACGGGTTCCCATAGCATTTTGGAAACTTTCCCAAAATCGAGAGGTGAAAAGACTTCCTCGATCCGAGTTAATTTCCAAGGAACACCATGGAGAGACACTATTCGGGAGATGTATAGGTCTGCCAGCTGATTAGCGGTTATACTCTCACGAACAGGTAGGAAATGGGCTACTTTGGAAAGACGATCGACAACGACGAAAATAGCATTATTCCCTCTCTTGGTCCTGGGAAAACCGGTAATGAAATCCATACCAATTTTATCCCATTTCCATTCAGGAATAGCTAGGGGTTGAAGGGTGCCAGCAGGCCGTTGATGCTCTGCTTTTACACGACGACAGACATCGCAATTAGCAATATACTGAGCAATTTCTCTCTTCATCCTAGTCCACCAGAACCTCTGGCGTAGGTCCTGATACATCTTGGTACTACCCGGATGAATGGTGAGAGGAGATTCATGAGCCTCCTTAAGGATCAACTGCCGTAGATGCTGGTTCTTGGGAACCACTAGACGGTTCTCAAAGTACACAGCACCATGATCATTTATGGAGAAACAACTAGCACCTCCGCTAGCAATGTTCTCCTTGATCTTAGCTATTCCCTTATCTCGCTTCTGGGAAGCGATGATTTGATCCGTAAGAGTAGGTTTCGCCACCAAGGTGGAAAGAAATCCTTGAGGAACAATGTGAAGGTTAAGCTTCCGAAATTCCTCATGGAGAAGCGGTTGACTTTGTTGTAACATCAGGTTGTTACAATAAGATTTACGACTTAGTGCATCAGCCATGACGTTGGCTTTCCCTGGGGTGTAAGTTATTCCTAGGTCGAAATCTGTGATCAACTCAACCCAACGTCTTTGCCTGAGATTCAAATCCGGTTGGGTGAAGATGTACTTCAGACTTTGGTGATTGGTGAATATTTCGCAACGGTTACCGAGGAGGTAATGTCGCCAGGTCTTAAGTGCATAGACTACGGCTGCAAGCTCTAGATCATGAGTAGGATAATTCTCCTCATGTGGGTGCAATTGCCATGAGGCGTCGCAGTAGATAACAAAGTCCTTGGAGAAGTCTGGCGGTACCAGAACGGGAGCAGAAGTCAGGCGTCTTTTCAGTTCCTGAAAGCTGTGCTCACATTGTGGAGTCCATTCAAACTTCTTATCTTTCTTGAGGAGTTCGGTTAGAGGTTTAGCAACTTTGGAGAAGTTTTCGACAAAGCGACGGCAATAGCTCGCTAAGCCCAGAAAACTCTGAACTTGCTTGACCGATTCAGGTGGAGTCCAATTAAGGACGGCTTGAACTCGCTCAGGGTTAACAGCAATGCCTTTACCAGATATTACATGACCCAGATAGGTCACTTCTGACAACCAAAATTCACATTTGGAAAACTTGGCATAAAGGTGATGCTCTCGAAGTTTCTTCAGCACTAGCCTTAGATGTTCGGCATGTTCTTCCTCGTTCTTGGAGTAGATGAGTATATCATCGAGATAAACTACGACGAATTTATCCAAATACTCCATGAAGATTGAGTTCATTAACCGAGAAAAGGTGGATGGAGCGTTGGTTAAACCGAAAGACATGACGGTGTACTCGTATTGGCCATAACGGGTAACAAAGGCCGTTTTAGGAATGTCCCCGTTTCTGATTTTGATTTGATGGTAGCCCAACCTCAAATCCATTTTGGAGAAGATTGAGGATCCAGCGAGCTGATCATACAGGTCGTTGATCCTAGGGAGCGGATATTTGTTCTTGATTGTGACCAAATTGAAAGGTCGGTAATCTACAACCATCCGGTCCGTACCATCCTTCTTCTTGACGAATAGGACGGGGCAAGCCCACGGAGATGAACTAGGTCGGATGAAATCCTTTTTCAAGGACTCATCGAGTTGTTTCTTAAGCTCGGCTAGTTCTAGTGGTGCCATCTTATAGGGTCTTCTAGCAATCGGAACGGTTCCTGGAATGAGGTCTATTACGAACTCAACATCCCTGTCAGGTGGAACACCTGGCAATTCCTCTGGGAAGACATCCGGAAAGTCACGGACTACCGGGACGTCCTCAAGGTCTGGCAAAGGGCTGGCGTTAAGAGAATATAATTGTCGCTTGGCTAATCGGGTCAAGACATTGACTATCTTTCCCGAAGGATGAGTGAGTTGAACAGTCCTAGAGAAGCAATCAATTTTGGCATGATGAGCTGACATCCAGTCCATACCCAAGATGATATTAATATCTGAAGATTTAAGGGCTATCAAAGATGCGAGGAAAACAAGTCTGTCGACTTGGATTTCATTTCCATGGCTTACTCTAGAAGTTTGCCATTTGGATCCCGGAGTTTGAATTACCATAGAGGTTGGCATGTCACAGAATGCGATGTTATGCAAACGAGCATAATTTTCGGATATAAAAGAATGAGAGGCTCCTGTATCGAAAAGAACGGATGCCGGGTGGAAATTAACAAGAAGCGTACCAAGAACGACGTTGGGATCCTCTTGAGCTTCCTCGGCAGAGATACAGTTGACATGGCCACGTGTAGCGGTGGCCGGCTTGGCGTGGAACACTTTCCCTGTCGGCTTGCCACGGCCAACAGCTTTAGCAGATTGGTTGGGGTTGGTCTGGTGACACTCACGCATATAGTGACCAGATTCCCCACACTTGAAACAAGTCACGGAACTGGTACGTGGAGAAGCATTGTTGGTTGGACCCCCATAGGGCTTGGCTGGTGTAAACTGTTGAACGGGGTGAGGCGCCTGGAAGGATGGCCTCGGTGTGAACCTGGGTGGCAGGGCGGTGTTGGGCACCCATACGCGGCGCTTCTGAGGACCAGCACTGGATGAGGAACCCGCGTCACGGCCATGCTTGCGTGTTGCGTCATAATCAGTCTGACCAGTTTCAGCACTGATGGCCTTGTTAACAAGTTTTTGAAAAGATGTGCACTCATGCAGACGGAGGTCGTGGCGAAGCTCAAGGCTAAGCCCCTTACGGAACCTTGCTTGCTTCTTGGCATCAGTAGAAACTTCCTCAGTTGCATATCGTGCGAGGTTACCGAACTCCCTGCTGTAAGCATCCACAGAGAGTCGGCCCTGAGTGAAACTGCAAAATTCCTCACGCTTACGGTCCATGAGACCCTCCGGAATGTGATGTTCACGGAAAGCCTCGCTGAATTCAGCCCAAGTAGTGACATGGCCCGCTGGGCGCATAGCTCCATAATTCTCCCACCATAGACTGGCGGGGCCTTCAAGATGATATGCAGCAAAGGTGACCTTGTCAGCCTCCGCTACCAGCACGGAACGCAGTTTGTGAGAGATACTGCCAAGCCAATCATCAGCGTCGAGAGGCTCGACGGAGTGGTGGAACGTGGGTGGATGTAACTCGATGAAATCACTGAGTGACACCATGTTAGTCCTCTGATGGTGTGCCGTGTTCTGTTCAATACGCTCCAACAAACGGTTGGTCTCCCGCTTGTTTCTTTCGACTTCCATCATAACCTCGGCTAGGGAAGGAGGATGAGGCAGATTTGCATTCCTGACTTCGCTGCCTTCGGCCTGCTCTTGGGGAGCAGGGTTTGTGCGCGTGTTGACCATCCTAGGTAAACAAGACAATGATTAGTCAGGATGATAAAATTCCAACATAGGATACAAAATGTAAGGAATAACTCGGAATGCAAGATGATCACCCGTATGACATGGTAGATACAGAAACTGCTTCTTTATTCCATCGTCATACACACCATACAAGGTTTAGTACAAGACCAAACAAGGTACTATTACGGTGAAAAGAGGGTTACATCTCATCGGAGGCATTCCAAGCTCCTATACATTATTTTTCTACACCTCCGGAAGGCGATACAAACTAGGTCATATCCCACGAGTCACGCAGGACGATAGATGACACAGCTAACACGAACTGGTGATACTACCACTAACTCAGACCGATCCGTAGTAGTCCTCGTAGAAGTCACCTCCATAGCCTGGAAGCTCAACATGATCATCCGGAAACAGACGATCTCGCGGAGCTTGTGGACCATAGGGGCTAGGATGAGGTCTTGGACCAATAGACGGTGGCCTGCGGGGACCGCGAGGTGGGGTGATGCCTCCTACATCACGCCAACCCATCACGTCTGGCAAAGCAGATCTCACAGGATAGAGATCGCGCATATCCGAATATCCAGCTTGCACCGCCGGTGCAAACCGAGTCAATGTGGCCCAGTGGTCAGCACGGGTATTAAAGAGCTCTAACCTCAAGGCCCGATTTTCACGGTCCTTATCCTCGAGCATCTCAGCAGTGGTGCGAGTCCATGAATCCTCCTGGGTGGGGTCAGCATAGATAGCCTGGAGATACCCTTGTGCTCCCGGAAGTGATCCTGGCATATACCGGAAATCAGAGTCCCGAAATAGACCAGATCTGACTCGCATGATGGTCATCATAGAGTAGGCGGCGTCCTGCACAGCCATCTCAATAGTAACCCCGAGTCCATAGGAGCAGTGAAGGGGCTCGGTGGACCCAGGATAAGATGGAAATATCCTGACAGTGCAGAGATACTGGCTTTGATTAAAATCTCGGAATTGCTCTTCGACCGTGTACTCAGGATACCAACGGTATCCAGCCTCAGTCATTACCCTGACCAACATGGCGGTATGACCGGGTACATCTAGGCATCGAGTCAGGCGAACCACTTGATTGAGATCGCGAGTGGCCATCTGAAAACACAATCATAATGCAAAGGCATTAGAATTTCTAACGAAATTTCGGCAGCATAACAGCTGTAAATGCTCAAGAAGGATTTTGAGACATTTGACAAAGGATTTCATACACACTCAACATCATCATATCAAAGTTCTGAATCCATCCTAACAACATAACGTGGTAGAAGAACTGAACTAGGCTTGTATCCATCAAACCTATAAGGTACTACTGATTAGTAACACGTGATCCTAATAGAGAGAATAGATCCTAATTCCTTAACCCCCGGTGGAAGAATAGACTGACTCAGATCAGAATGTCATGAGATAAAGGAGTAAAAAGAGCCTTACGTTCCAACCCACAAACAATTCCCCTACATATAACTAAAGAATTTCTAGACTCAACATCGACCAGTTTGGCTTGAAGAACCTACAGGCAGTCCGGCTCTGATGCCAACGCTGTCAGGACCCCGACTCGATGTCACATCGATCTAGCCTGTAGCACCTCATATCACTTTGCGGCCTCACGCACGGTATCCCCACGGGTGTCGCCTTACCTTTGCCCGGGACCGTTTGCGCCTTTTGGCTCACGTATATGATAGTGTCGCTAGCATCCATATGATAAGGAGCCCGGGCTGACATGACTAGTCGTAAACCCAAAGTGGCACAGACTTACAGGGACAGGCATTCATGACCCAGCCTCGAACGTGTCGGTCAACAGCAAGTGGGTCCGGGCTGTAGCACTGGGCTAACAGGACTCCGACAAACCGGGCTGTAGCGGGCTAACAGGACTCCGGTACTCAATGCGTGACATTTCCCCGAAGGGACAGACACCGGAACGAGGAAGGACACATGCCGGCCAGCCTAAGTGTTCCAGAGCAGTAGCAAGCTACCATGGCTCAGCGGTAACACTAGGAGACATTTCCCGGTAAGAGAGGCTACTAAAGATAAACAACTAGATAGTCAGATCCCACACATACCAAGCATTTCAATCATACACACAATATGCTTGATATGCGCAAATACAACGAAGCATCACAACATGACTCTACGACACAAGTACTTTATTTAAGGCTCAGAGAGCCATACATAACATACACAAAGGTACGAGTCTCAAGACCCAGCATTCAAGTCATACAGTCATACAAACCAGCAGCGGAAGTAACTTGTCTGAGTACAGAGAACTAGTAAAATAAAAGAGGCTTGGAAAGCCTAGCTATACTACGTGGTTCTTCACAAGCTCAGGATCACCACCTGGGCCTTAGCCTACTCATTGATGTCAACGTCTACGTAGAACCCATCAGAAGGGGTTGCAGCGTCTTCTGTAAAAATGTGGATTATAGCAACATGAGTACAAAGGTACTCAGCAAGACTTACATCAGATCCTACATACATGCATATTATCAAGAAGGGTTGGTGGAGTTATTGCAGCAAGCCAGCTTTGACTCTTGGCTAGACTAACCTACGAGACTCCAACTTGAAATGGTTTTGCGTACACGAGTCCACTACTCACCAATTCAATACACTACCGAGGATCCACCTCCGTCTTCCTACGGGAGAGCCATCCTCGGCACTCACACTTATCTTGAGGCTTTTAGTAGTTTCCATTTACTTGTCTATGAACTGTATAGGCAACCAAGTAGTCCTTTACCGCGGACGCGGCTATTCGAATAGATTATGATAACCCTGCAGGGGTGTACTTCTTCATACATGTTTCCACCACTTAGCGTCTGCACACGACATGTGCTCGGCAGACTTCAAGCGAAAGCCGACGTGGGTGTAGACCACGACCTACCTAAACACCTAAGTCTCTAGTCCAGGTTTATCGCCTATCCAGGTTCCATCCGCAGGGAGTCCGGCCGAGGTTTCCCATACGGCCCCGAACGATGTGAACAGGGTTCCCGAGATACCTAACGGGTATTCGGTACACCGTGCCACGTACCTACCGCATCACAGCCCACCCCTACGGTCAGCGCTGTCCACGGCCTCCAGTAGGCTACAAACACCAGAAACTACTTGCAACTCCTGGACAGAGAGCTAGGGTGGATAAGAAGTCGAGCGGGGTCATATTTCAGGGCCCAATGCATGGTAGTAGCTGTAACTTAAATCACACATACAGATCTCAGTGCTTAAGGTCGGCTTCAATGAAACAACCCACCATGTACTCCTACATGGCCTCTCATCGATGCCTTTACCAAATCGTGTTCATCACACCACTCTCATTACCGACATAACCATTTCACTCCAGCCCATCACCCAGATGAACCAGACCTGACACGACTCTAAGCATAGCAGGCATAGCAAGGTAGGAACAACACATACATATGGCTCAATCAACTCCTACACATGCTAGTGGGTTTCATCTAGTTACTGTGGCAATGACAGGTCATGTAGAGGAAATGGGTTCAACTACCGTAGCACACAGCAGTTTGAAACGCGTTGTCTTAATGCAGTAAAAGAGAGCAGGAGCGAGAACATGGGATTGTATCGACATGATCAAATGGTTGGTTGCTTGCCTGATGGTTCGACGCACTGATACGGTTCTTCGTTAGGGTAATCACGGTACTCCTCGGGGGCAGACCCTGTCGCAAGGACACCGATACACAACCATCACCAAACAATGTGCAACAATATGATGCATGCATGAAACATGGCAATATGAGTGTGTTGGGCTAATGCAACTAAAACCAGAAGGGTTTGAACCAATTTGAATCAAAGATTCAAATTTCAAACACAAACATGGCCTTTTAAAGTGCTTTTCCTTGTTCTGCATTAAACATCAAGTTAACTTGTTTAATCATGCATGAAAATAGTACAGATGGATAGATTGGATTTTTCCGATCATTTTTCATATATAATTTGTCTGATTTGGAGTTACAGAATAAAAGTTATGAATTTTTGAAGTTTAAATTATATTCTGGAATTTCCTATATCAGAATAATTCCAGAAAATCAATTATTGCGTCAGCCTGACGTCAGTGTGACGTCAGCAGGTCAACGGAACACGTCCGGGTCAAACCTGACAGTGGGTCCCGCATGTCAGGGTGATTAAATTAATTAAGTTTAATTAAAACTAAACCTGTTTAATTAACAGGGCTGGGCCCCACCTGTCATTGACTCAGGGGAGTCAACCAGGGCCCACCCGTGGTCAAATCAACGCCAGCGGCGCCGGCGTTTAGCCGCCGGCGAGCCCGACGCGGCGGCGGGAGTGGTTTTGGCCGTTTCGGCCACCAAATGGGTCGCGGAGACCACCGGAGTGGAGCTGAGGACGAGCCGCAGCTCTTGGTGGAGTCCGTTGGGGTCGGGGTGGCCGGAGTTGGCGCCGGCGACGACTTTGGCGGCCACCGGAGTTCGGGTGAAAGCGAACTCGGCCTAGGGTGTGCGGGGAGGTGCGGGAAGTGCACGGTTGGGCCCAACGCAGCGTGGTGAGTGCGTTGGACACCGCGGGTTGGCCGGAGGATGGCCGGGAGCACGTCGGCGACGAGATCCGCGGCGGTGCGTGCGTGTGATCTTCGTGCGGTGGCTACACGGCTCGGGAATGAGAGAGGGAGGGTCGGAGGGGTAGCTAGGCTCACAGCGCTCCCGTAGAGGCCACCGGCGGGGTCGGGGACGAGCTGAGGCGGCGACGGCGTTGAAGGGGATCTCCGGCGACGGCGAGCTCGGGCGAGGTCGGTGCGGTGGTCTCGGGCCGCACGAGCACACGGGGCTCGGCTAGCTCGATGAAGTGGACGGCGGCGGAGCTCCTGGACACGGCGGCACGGCGTGGAGTTGACGGAGGGCGTGGCTACGGGGCGAGGGGGTGGCGGCGATGGCGTCGGCCATGGCGTGGGAGAGCGAGGGAGAGGAGATGGAGAGGAGAGGGGGTGTCTGGGAGGTTCGGGGGAGAGAGGGAGGCCGATTCACGGCGTTAGCCAGGCGAGGGAGGCGGCGAGGCGGCGAGCAGGTGCGTGGCACCCATGCGGTGCTCGCCGTCGAGCACCTGCCTGCCTGCCTGGCTGGCAAGCAGCTCGCTGGCGCGGTGCTGGGCTGGGCCGGCAGGTGGGCTGGGTGCTGGGCGCCAGGTAAGCTTTTTCCATTTTTTCTGTTTTCTGTTTTTTTAATACTTCTGCAACTTTGTTGAATTAAATAAAATACTTAGGCTACTCCTAAATTCACCAAACTACTCCTGGTCCATAGTTGGATTATTTCCAACATGAAACATTTTAGTTTGGAGTTATTTGAGCATTTAAATATTTTATATAATTTTAAATGCCCAAATTCAAATATTTATGATTTAATTCAAGAACCCTAAGATGGCCTAGGAAAATGTGCATCATTTTTGGCAGAGGTTCTGAACCAAGACAAAAATGATGAGCATTTTAGAAGGGCATTTCAGGTTCATTGAAAAAGTTTTTAGTAAACCCTAATTGGTTTCAGAGGGGACTGGGGGTTCTGTCATCCCCATTTCAGGTTTCTGGTGAAAGAATAAACATGATGCAACACTCTAATGCATGACTAGCTAGGGTGTGACACTCCATCCGTTTTTCCTCTCGCACCCCGTAGCAGCCGCGTCACTTGCGCCCGAATGCCGGCCGCCGCCCCGAGCTCGTTTCCGACGAGCTCCGGCCTCCCTAGCCGCTGCTACTTGCTGTGCTGGATGCGGGTGAGCTCCAGCCCCCCGCGGGTGCCCTCCGCCGCTCATTTGGGCGCCGGGAGAGCGAACCCGAGCCCTCCATCGCGCCTGTTGCCACCGGCGTCGAGTCGCCGGTAGGTTTTGACCCAGTTGACCCGGGTTTGACCACCGTTTGACCCCAGTGGGTCACTGACGTGTGGGCCCGGCCCCTGCTAACTTTTGGTTAAATTAATAACTAATTTTAGTTAAGCCACTGACTCACTGACATGCGGGCCCGGCCCGACTAATTAAACTAGGTTAGGTTTAAGTTATATTAGGATTAGCCACAGTAACTGACTTGTGGGTCCCAGCCGTCAGGTTTGACCTGGGCTGGCGCCTTTGACCTGATGACGTCACCCCGACGTCATGCTGACGCAGTTAATTATTTTCTGGATTTATTCTTATACAGGAAATTCCAGAAAATACCACAAACATCTAAGAATCATAGAAATTCAACCATAACTCCAAATGAAATAAATTATATATGAAAAATGATCAGAAAAATCCATTCTATCCACCTGTAATGGTTTCATGCATGTTAGAACAACTTATGACTACTGTTTAGTACAAATCATATGAATGGCATTTAAATAACCACATGTGGAGTTTGAATTTGAATCTTGGATTCAAACCAACTTCATTTAATTTGTTTGTAGTTGCATTAGCCCAACACAATCATTTTGCCATGTCATGATCATGCATCGTATTGTGTATTGCATTGATTGTGTTTCTTCTTTGTTTGTCGGTGCTTGTTCCCTCTCAGTAGACGTGTACCGACGATGCGATCAATGACACCGATGAAGAACTATACTATCTTCAGAAGTGCCAGGCAAGCAAAACCCCCTTGTTCATTCCGATACAATCCCAGTCTCTCGCTCCTGCTCTCTTTTACTGTATTAGGACAACAATGATTCAACTATTACATGCTACAGTAGTTGAACCATTTCCTCTGCATGACCTGTCATTGCCACAGTAAATAGATGAAACCCACTAGCATGAGTAGGAGTTGTTTGAGCCCTGATGTGCCTACTCATTCATGCTTGTTGTCATGCCTGCTATTGCTTAGAGTTGTGTCAGGTCTGATTCATCGGGGATGAATCGGAGGTGTGTGAACATGTTCTACTGTGTGTGAGCTAAGTGTGTGAACATGATTTGGTAAAGGTAGCGGTGAGAGGCCATGTAGGAGTACATGGTGGGTTGTCTCATTGCAGCCGCCCTCAGGAATTGACTTCTGTGTTTGTGATCCATGAACAGCTACTACCACTCATTGGGATCATTAATTGACCCTCTCGGCTTCTTAATCACCCTTGTTCTCTGTCCAGGAGTTGCAACTAGTTTCTGGTGTTTGTAGGTAGTGTTAGTAGTCTACCAAGTGGCACCCGGTACAGGTGGGCTTGGGACAGACTAGGCACAGTGGCCCGGTGTACCAAGTGGCACCCGGATGGTGGACTTGGGAACCCTGCACACATCGTTTGGGGCCGTGAGCGACACCCCGGCTAGATCTCCTTGCGGATGGAACCCGAATAGGCGATAAACCTGGACGAGAGACTTGAGTGTTTAGGTAGGTCGTGGCCGACTCCCTCGCCAGGCTTCCGCTTGAAGATTGCCGAGATACACGAGGTGTACATGGCGGTAAGTGGCGAGAGCGTGTGTGAAGAAGTACACCCCTGCAGGGTTAACATTATCTACTCGAATAGTCGTGTCCGCAGTAAAGGACTTCTGGGTTGCCTGTACAGTTCATAGACAAGTGAAAGTGGATACTCTAAAATGCGCAAGATAAGCGTGAGTTCTATGGATGGCGTTCTCATAGGGAGACAGGAGCGGATCCATAGTGGTGTATTGATATGGTGAATATGTGGACTCGTGTGCGCCACCTCAAAAGAGTTACTTGCAGTTGTAGTTTAGGATAGACACTGAGTCAAAGCTGGCTTGCTGCAGTTAAACCCCACAACCCTTTGTTGATAATGACGCATATGTAGTTAGTTCTGATGTAAGTCTTGCTGGGTACATTTGTACTCACGTTTGCCTATTTTATGTTTTTGTAGAGAGACTTCAGTCTCACTAGTAGTTCCGTGTGGACTTCGACGTTTAGCTTGTTACCTCAGCTACGATCTTGTGCCCTCGGCAGGATCTGGTAGATAGTCAGGCTTCTCAGCCTTTTTCATTTGTAGTTGTCTGTACTCAGACATGTTAAGCTTCCGCATGTGCTTGACTTGTATGCTCTGAATGTTGGGTCATGAGACCCATGTTTGTAATATCTCGCTCCTCGGAGCCTATTGAATAAAATACTTGAGTTGTAGAGTCATGTTGTGATGCCATGTGTATTTGCACATATCGAGCATATTGTGTGTATGTTATTGAAATGCTTGGTATGTGTGGGATCTGACTATCTAGTTGTTTATCCTTAGTAGCCTCTCTTACCGGGAAATGTCTCCTAGTGCTTCCACTGAGCCATGGTAACTTGCTACTGCTCCGGAACACTTAGGCTGGCCGGCATGTGTCCTTCTTCGTTCCCGTGTCTGTCCCTTCGGGGAAATGTCACGCGATGAATACCGGAGTCCTGTTAGCCCTCTACAGCCCGGTTCACCGGAGTCCTGCTAGCCCAGTGCTACAGCCTGGATTCACTCGCTGTTGACCGACATGTTCGATGCTGGGTCATGGATGCCTGTCCCTGTAAGTTTGTGCCACTTTGGGTTTACGACTAGCCATGTCATCCCGGGCTCCTTATCATATGGATGCTAGCGATACTATCAATACGTGTGCCAAAAGGCGCAAACGGTCCCGGGCAATGGTGAGGCGACACCCGTGGGGATACCGTGCGTGAGGCCGCAAAGTGATATGAGGTGTTACATGCTAGATCGATGTGGCATTGAGTCGGGGTCCTGACAGGGCCACCAAAACGGGCATGGCCGGCCCCCCTCGAACGGGTGGAGCTAGCCTTGTCGATCTACGAAATGGGCATGGGCTAAGGTGGTCCATAGGGGCGATGACAGTGAGTGGAGCAGCGACCGGTGTTCGGCTTTGGCAAGCGCGAGGCTGCAGGGTGTTAGCGAGCTGGCTGAGGGGCTCGCTGGCCTCCTGTGAGGGCCAGGAGTGTGCTATCCCACTCGGCGTCAACAGGCGTGAGCCCTCGCCATGGCAACAACAGGGCGCGGCTGCGGTGGAGCTACGACTACGGCGGGGCGTGCGCAAGAGCTCGAGTCCGAGCCCAAGGGGAAGTCAAAGGGGAGGCACGGCTCACCTAGCACGCGCACGAAGGCCCATTGAGAGCCGGGAGCGCATGACAGTGGCGAATCGATGGCGAGCTCGTGGTGGCCGACGTAGACGAAGACAACGAAGGCGACGCGGATTCAGCTCCTCGACTCGAACGGCTCGGTGCAGGGGATGTGGACGAGCGCAAGGAAGATCTCAGACATGAGGAGAAGAAACTGAGACGATGATGAGCGCGACTACGAGGCGGCCACGGCGACGATGGCATTTGGAAGGTTGGGATCGGCGATGCGGAGCGAGGGGTAAGAGGGAAAAGATCTCGAGGGGGGCATGATGAGGCCGAGGGGCTCGTCCTTGTCCCCTTGGTGTTGTAGCGGCGCGGAACAGCAAGCCGGTTTGGCGGGGATGGACGGGCGCGGGTGCCCTCGGTCGCCCTCCTATATCAGGAGGTAGGAGGCGACCGAGGGGGTGGGCTGGGCCGACATGGCCCTGTCCCTGTGGACTAAGGCCTAGGGGGACAGGTGGGTTTTTCTTTTTCTTTTTTTTCATTTTTCAGTTTTGTTTGTATTTATTTGAAGTAGTAAATGATTTTTATAAAATATGGAACTTGGCCCATAATTTAAATTGCAATTTAGGAACTGTCACAAGAAGTTTAGGAGACATTTGAAATATTTTGGATTTTTCATAATCTGGAATAACAATTAAAAATTCTTATTTAGCACTATTTTAACGCTAGATCCCAAACAAGCAAACATGTGATGTTGTTTTCCTTAACCATTATTTGGTTTGGAATATTTGCTAAATGGAGAACTATATTCCCCATGTTTGTGAATTTAAATTCTCACTTTAAATTTGAATTGAATTCAAAGGTGGAATTTAAAATGAGGTTTGAACCCCAAGTGATCAAGCATTGTAAATCAAAATGACTTAGCATAATGCCGAAGGAGTACTGTAGCTTAATACATGGGGGTATTACAACTCTCCTCTAAAATAAATTCTCTTCCTGAGAATTGACTGTACACAGTAGGGAAAAATCCACACTGCAATTTTTATAAAATAAATAAAAGGCAACAAAGGGTAGGTCTTACAGGTTTGAGGTAAGCCAACATAACAAAAAAAGAACCTAAATAAAATAAAATAAATGCTATCTAAAAAGGCCAAACCGAGAGAAAAAGTAAAAGAAAAGAAAAGAAAAAACTAAGAAAATTACAATACAGAGTCCAACCATGATTGTTACAAAGTGGGGTACTTCTTCTTCATTCTGAAATTTAACAAATTGAGTTCCATGAAGTAGATGTCTTTCCATGTTTGAAATGAAGGGGGGATTTGTTGGAATATCCAGTTGTTTCTAGTTATCTAGATGGCACAAGAAGCCAAATAATAATGTCGATAGCAAAAGCAAGGCCAGACTCTGCCTCATATCTTCAATGGTCTCTAAGACTCACAGAGCTACATTTCTATTGGGGAAAACAAAGTTCCAACAAAAAGCAGCAAAATGGCATCCCTAGGATAGGTGAAATAAGGTTTCTTTCTGTTGACAATCCATCACAGCACAGTTGTATGTGTCCAAATGAAATGTTTTTTCTCCTGAGTAGCTTTCTTTTGTTTACTCTATCATGAAGCACCATCCAGAAAAAACTTTGTGCTTGGGTTGACATGATGTGTTCTAAACCCACCGGAAGTGAGGTGGTACAGTTTTAACTCCAATCATGCAGGTATATGCTTTTGAAGAAGAGAAATTAGCAGACCCCCATAAATAGCTCCAGGTGTCATTATAATCCCTGTATTCAGATGATCTAACCATCTCACAGATGATGTAAAGTTGCTGGAATTCCTCATAAGCTTGTGTAGACAGGGGAAGGGGAAATAGGTCTTCCAAATATTCCAAGTTGGTAGCTTCCTGAACTGATAATAGAGTATTCTTTGTAAAAGAGAATAAATGAGGCAGGAATTGAAATAGACATGTAGAGTGCCATTTATGAGTCCATAATAGAGCAGACTTCCCATCACCAATATTGCATATGGCCATGGATTTGAATAAGTCAAGTAGTTTCAAATTTTCCTTTCACCAAAAAGATCCAACCATGTTCTTACCAGGAAACATGCCATTACTGTAATAAGTTTCCCAAATCAAATTTACCCATGGAATGTTGTGTCTGTTAAAGAATTTGTGCAAGTTTTTCAGCAGAAGAGCATTGTTTTGCACACTTAAGTTGCAAATTCCCAAGCCTCCTTTATTTTTAGGTCTACACACCACACTCCAAGCAACTATTGCTGGCCTGTGATCTTCCATGTCTGATCCTCTCCAAAGACAGTGTCTAAGATATTTTGCAATTTTTTTGATGGTATCTGGTATATCCAAGCAACACATGAAAAGGTTGGTAAAGGTGCCAGAATAGATTTGACTAGTAATAGTCTCCCAGCTTGTGTCATGAATGTTGCCAGTCCCATTAGTTTTTTTTTGCAATTTTCTGCACCAGAATAAGGACTTGCTCTACAGTGGTTTAACCAGTCCAAGTGGCAATCCAAGATATGTGAATGGAAAATAACCTCTTTTGCATCCCAAGATGTTAATCATGATGTCAGATCTGTCTTCAGATAAGTCGATGGGAATCAAATTTGATTTGTGATAATTTTACTTGAGACCTGTAGCTGTAGCAGAAGTATTGAGAAGAGCCTTGAGATTGAACAAATGAAATGGGTCTTCCTTCATAATGATCAGAGTATCATCAACATATTGCACAATAGGGAAATCAAGACAGCTACCCACATTTAAAGGGGGGTGTAACTAAGTTTCTGCTCATTGCTTTGTTTAGAATGGATTGAAGTAGGTCTGTAGCAAGGACAAACAGTAGAGGGGAGAGGGGATCACCTTGCTTGACCCCTCTCTTACAATAAAATTTCTTTCCTGGCACCCCATTGAGTATCATAGAAGATAAGGCAGAATTAAATAGCATTTTTATCCAGTGAATCCATTTACTACCAAAACTTTAAGCCTTGAGAATCTCTAAATTTCTTGGTGTTCAATTTTATCAAAAGGTTTTTCAAAATCCAATTCTAACACAATCACTTGCTATTTGGAGGCATGACACTGGTGCAGGTATTCATATGCCCCACGCAAGCAATCTTGGATTGCTCTGTCCTTGAGAAACCCATATTGATTAATGTGCAAAATCTTCAGGATGATATTTTGTAACCTATTTGCCAATAGCTTGGTGCTGATTTAGGAAACTATTTAGCAAGGATATATGTATGAAGTCATTTGGTGATATGGGGAAATCCACCTTTGGAATGAGAGTGATGTATGAGGAATTGATGCTTTCCAAATTGATGTTCCGTTCATGGAAATCATGAACTAGTTTCCTGATGTCTGGACCAATGATATCCCAACAAGCTTTGTAGAACTCATTATTGAAACCACCAGGACCAGGAGATTTGTCATTGGGTAGTTCCTTAACTACATCATTTATCTCCAGTTCAGTAAAAGGAGTTTCCAAACTTTCAAAGAGGGGAGAATTAAGAGGTAGAAGGGAAAAGATCGTGGTATTCTTCACGAATATGATCCTCGCATTCCCAAGTGCCTTCTTCTTCAGTATGATTCAACCACTGCACTTTAAGGAACTCTGTAACTTCCTGACGGGTTCGACGTTCAATTTGATCAAGAATGCAGATCCGATGCTCTTTGTAAGAGAGATCATCTTGCACTTCGATCATTTCATGATCCACTTCATGGCGGGGATCCTTGAAGCAATGAAGAAGTTGCGACACATGGAAGACATCGTGGACATGAGAGAACCACGATGGCAATTCCAATTTATAAGCCACACACCCACGTTGGGCGAGAATGCGGAAGGACAATGTAGCAAGGAGCTAACTTGACCTTGACTCCAAAACGATGAGTGCCCCTCATAGGAGTGACACGCAAATAAGCTTGATCACCAGGTTGATAGATAGATCCCCAGTGTTTTCGATCATAGTGGCTCTTCTGGCAGGACTGGGCTGCCTTGAGATTTTCCTAGATAATACAAACTTCCTTTTCAACTTATTAGATAATACCCGGACCGATGAGCGACCGTTCCCCAGTTTCTGACCAATTAAGAGGGGTTTGACACTTACGTCCATACAGTACCTCGAAGGGTGCCATCTTGAAGCTTGCTTGATAGCTATTGTCGTATGAGAATTTAGCGTACTGGAGAGATTCTTCCCACTTCTTGGCAAATGAGATGACACAAACACGCAACATGTCTTCAAGCACTTGGTTGACTCGCTCAGCTTGACCTCGGGACTGGGGATGATAAGTAGTGCTCCAGGTTATATGAGTTCCCATAGCTTCTTGGAAACTTACCCAAAACTTCAAGGTGAAAATGCTGCCACGGTTTGAACCGATCTCCTTCGGAATGCCATGGAGTGTCACAATTCTCGGGATATACAAGTTCTCTAACTAACTAGCAGTGATTGTCTCATTTACTTGCAGAAAGTTTGCAACTTTGGAGAATTGGTTGATAACGACACGGGTAGCATCGTGACCCTTATGTGATTTGGGGAGACCAGTGATGAAATCCATTTGAACCTTATCCCATTTCCATTCAGGAATAGGAAGCGGTTGTAGAATTCCAGCAGGTTTCTGATGTTCTGCTTTGACGCAATGGCAAACGCCACATTCTTCAATATATCGAGGAATGTCTTGCTTCATCTTAGACTACCAGTATTTCTGACAAATGTCTAGATACATTCTGGTACTTCCCAGATGAATAGATGGAGGTGTGTCATGTGCTTATTTCATAACTTTCTCTGTCATAAGGTCGAGTCGGGGTACCACAAGGTGATCTCTGAAGTACCAAGCTCCATCTTCATCCAGTGAGAAGTCTTTGGCCTTTTCAGAGGCAAGGATCACTCTTAAGCTGATCAATTTTAGTGTCTTTCGCTGGAGCAGACTTGATAGCTCTCTATAGAGTTGGTTCCAGGACAAGATTATTAAGACAACCCAGTGGAACAATGTGAAGGTTCAATTTGCAAAGATCATGAAGGAGGTGTTGAGTTTTCTGAACCATGTGGTTATTGCAATAAGATTTGCGAATTAAGGCATCGACCATGACATTAGCCTTGCCAGGGGTATATGAAATACTGCAGTCATAGTCTGTAATTGCTTCCATCCATCGCTGCTGACGAAGATTCAGATCTGGCTAAGTAAACATATACTTCAAACTTTGATGATCGGTGAAGATCTTGCAACGGTTACCGAGAAGGTAATGTCACCACTACTTCAGTGCATAAATAACTGCAGCAAGTTTGAGGTCATGAAACTGGGTAGTTCTCTTCATAAGGACACAATTGTCGAGAGACATAAGCAATCACCTTGCATTCTTATATTAGGACACAACCTAATCCTTGACGGGAAGCGTCGCAATAAATGATGAATTCTTTGTGAGAATCTGGAGGAGCAAGCACTGGGGCATATGTCAGTTTTTCCTTGAGTGCCTAGAAACTTTCCTGACATTTTTCTGTCCACTCAAACTTAACGCCCTTGTGAAGGAGATTGGTCAAAAGCTTGGCAATCTGGGAGAAGTTCTCGACAAAATGGCGGCAATAGCTGGTGAGTCCGAGATAACTTCTGACTTGTTTGACATTATTCAAGGGAGCCCAGTCAAGAATGTCCTGTACTCATTCTGGGTTGACAGCAATACCATCCTTGGAGATCACGTGACCAAGGTAGGTCACTTCTGGCTTCTAGAATTCACACTGGGAGTATTTAGCATATAGCTGATGCTCTCGAAGCTTTTCCAGTACAAGACAAAGATATTCAACATGTTCTTCTTTATTCTTGGAATACACAAGGATATCATCCAGAGAAACCACAACGAACTTGTCGAGGTATTCCATGAAGATATAGTTCATCAAACGAGAGAATGTTGCTGGGGCATTGGTTAAGCTGAAAGGCATGACGATGTACTCGTATGAACCATAGCGAGTAACGAATGCGGTCTTTGGGATATCCTCTTCACGAACCCGGATTTGGTGGTAACTGTTGGGATCTACGGTGGGGTGCGTTGACTGCAAATTAAAGTTTTCCTACACAGAGAACATTAAAGATCATGCTACGGGGATAGATCACAAATTGTTCCCACTAGACGCACAGTGCCGTGCAGCGGAAGAAGAGTTGGGGCAGCACACACACGTGGATCGTCTGCTCCTCGTCCGATCTCCCTCAAATAGCTGGTCGTTGGATCCCACGTACAGGTTCGTCGGAGCGGCACAAGTGCAACACCTCTAATGGTATCCACACGTGCAGGAGGAGCACCGTGCGGCGGACTGCTAGGTCCGATCACATAGTCGGCGGCGAGTGGGGGTGCCTAGTTGCAACACATGCAAAGCCCTAGTGACGACGCCGAAGAGATCAACGTAATGAGTGAGCCACACCCATACTATATATAGGCATCCGTTGCGGACTCAACACTTGGGCCTCACACGGATCCTAAAGCCCAAAGTCTATTCGACCTATATCCGAGTCCGAGTAGGACCACATCTAACTCGTGGAGTCGGATCGGGCCTCAGTGGTTCCTTACCTTAAGCGCGCGACCCCTTAGGTTCTCGTTCACTTGGTCGCGAGTCAGATCACATCCGGCTCGGCTAGCCGGTAGCAACCTCTAGCAAAGCGTGCCGACTCCAAGTGTCCAATGAAGCTAGTTAGGTGAACCTGTACAACATGTCACACTTCTATTCCCTTTGACACACGATATATGTTGTTAGGCTCAAGGTGAGTCTGTCATCCTTGTGCTAGCCCGACCTCTTTCTCGTTTCAGTGATGCTGACAACAAACCATATTATCTCATAATCCTTGTCGCATGGCCATGCTTATCTTGGTCATATCACACGCGTGACCTAGAGTATATCTCTCATGATCGGAGGGGCAAATCCCATCTTGCTCTACCATGTCTCGTTGCATGGGCCTGGACAGGCCTGAAACCTTCCGTTGTAACTACCCAGTCATGGAGTAGTGTTTGGTCGGCACAAAGCAGGTCTGTTGCCATCCCGAGTACATGCGCCAACTTAGGTCGTAGGTTATAGAACGTATGTTTTACTAGAGACTCACAGATGACATATCACCGCGTCTCATAGTTGGGCCTATCTGACTTGGACCTTATCTTGACACGGATCCGACTATGTCAAATCTGACCAGATCCTTCTGAGTTCATATTATCAGATTAGCATCCAATGCTCGATGGCAGTGAGACCGAGCCATCCACCGTGGCATATGCTAGTCTAGTGTGCTGCGCATCCACATAGCCCTTTCGACCAGGGACCTTTTAGGACAATAATCATACAATGCATAGTCCCACACACAAGTCACGTACCTGCTAATACACATTATCGATAATGTCCAAGGACTACCTTTATTCATAAACACATATGAAATATCATCATACATGATTGCCTCTAGGGCATATTTCCAACAGTCTCCCACTTGCACTAGAGTCAATCAAATAGACATCGTATGCTCATAGCTCTAAAGTGCCCCTCATGCTTGGGTTGTGGAAGCGGCTTAGTCAGCGGATCTGCAACATTTGCATCCGTGTGAATTTTGCATAACTCTATATCACCACTCTTTACGATCTTTCGTATCAGGTGATATTTCCGATCTATGTGTCTGGTCTTGTGGTGATTCCTTGGCTCCTTGGGTTTTTTGATGGCACCCAAATTATCACATTAAAGGTCCAACGGTTTTACCGAGGCTAGGAAAATACCAAGATCAACCAAAAAGTTCCAGATCCAAACGCCTTCCTTTGCAGCTTCAGAAGTCGCAATGCATTCGACTTCTATGGTAGAATTGGCCATCGTATCTTGTTGGAACTCGTCCATTTCACTGCTCCTCTATTCATGACGTACATGAATCCGAACTATGATCAACAATCATCTTGGCCAGTTTGGAGACTCACGTTGGCATAACCCCTTACGACGAGCTCTTCCTCACATCCATAAACTAGGAACATCTCTTTAGTCCTTTTCAGGTACTTTAGAATAGTATTTACCGCCGCCCAGTGACTCTCACATGGGTTGGCTTGGTATCTACTTGTTAGGCTTATTACAAAAGCAACATCAGACCATGTACATATCATGGCATTCATGATGGATCCAATTGCTGAGGCATACGAAATCTGACTCATCCTGCTTCGCTCATTAGTTGTTGAATGACTCTGAGTCTCGCTTAGCCTTATACCATGTGAGACAGGCAAGAACCCATCTCTTGGCCTCGCTCATGTTGAACCACTTCAACACTTTATCTATGTATGTGCTCCGGCTCAAGCTGAGCAGCCTCCTCGATCTATCTCTATAGATTTTAATGCCTAAAATATACACTGCCTCGCCAAGGTCCTTCGTTGAAAACTTGCCATTCAATGATTCCTTGACCGAGTTCAGCATCGAAACATCATTTCCAATCAGCAATATGTCATCCACATACAAGATCAAAAACACCATCGAGATCCCACTCAACTGTTGTATAAACAAGCATCCTCTTTGATTTTGATGAAATCGGGTCCAATGACGACCTCGTCAAAACGAATATTCCAGCTCTGAGATGCTTGCCTCAAACCATAAATGGATCTCTTGAGCTTGCGTACCTTACTAGTGCTAGTCGGGTCGACAAAACCCTTGGGATGTATCATATACATGTCCTCAGTTAAATTTCTATGAAGGAAACCCGTTTATCCATATGACATATCTCGTAATCGAAATATGTAGCTAGAGCTAGTACGATTCTCACCGACTTCAGCATCGCTACCAGCGAGTAGTCTCGTCGTAGTCAATTCCTTGAACATATCCATAACCTTTAGCGACAAGCCGAGCTTTGTGGATCTGAACATTTCCATCCACATTGG
Organism: Triticum aestivum; assembly: GCF_018294505.1. Taxonomy (NCBI): domain Eukaryota; kingdom Viridiplantae; phylum Streptophyta; class Magnoliopsida; order Poales; family Poaceae; genus Triticum; species Triticum aestivum. Next base: position 316,637,143 of record NC_057810.1, read on the forward strand.
TTTTCTTCTTAAAGAACCATGGGCAACCAATGGTAGTGATGGCAGGCGGTGGATCAACCAAGTCCTAGACTTGATTTTCATCCATGGACTTCCACTTGGATCTCACGGCCTCCACCCATGCCTCGGAATCTGGGCTCACCATTGCTTCCGCATATGTAGCTGGCTCGTCACTTTCCAGCAATAACACATCATGCACTCTGTGCAAAATTTCTGACCTCTGTGATTCTGGTGCTGCTTCCAGCTTGGGTTCCCTAACAGACTCCGATATGATCACATGATCAGCTAGGTTGTCCCCAAGTGGTTCTCGAATTTCTTCGAGATGCACCTGCCTCCCACTGGCTTCCCGCCAGAGAAACTCTTTCTCAAGGAAGACCCCGTTCCGAGAAACAAACACTTTTTTCTCTTCAGGGCTGTAGAAGCTATATCCCAAGGATTCCCTCGGATATCCCATGAATATGCACTTATCCGACTTGGGTGTTAGCTTGTCTGACATAAGTCGCTTGACAATGATGGGGAACGTAGCAGAAATTCAAAATTTTCTACGCATCACGAAGATCAATCTATAGAGAGACTAGCAACGAGAGAGAGGGGAGTGCATCTTCATACCCTTAAAGATCGTGAAACGGAAGCGTTACAAGAACGTGGATGAAGGAGTCGTACTCGCAGCGATTCAAATCGCGGAAGATCCGATCTAATGTCGAACGGACGGCGCCTCCGCGTTCAACACACGTACAGCCCGGGGACATCTCATCCTGCTTGATCCAGCAAGGGGAGAGGAGAAGTTGAGGGAGAGCTCCGGCAGCACGACGGTGTGGTGTTGGAGCTTGCAGTTCTCCAGCAGGGCTTCGCCAAGCACAACTGAGGAGGAGGTGGAGTTGGAGAGGGGGAGGGCTGCGCCAGGGGCAAGGGGTGAAGCTCCCATGTGCCTCCCCACTATATATAGGGGTGAAGGGGGCTGGTTTCTTGCCCTCCAAGTCCATTGGGGCGTTGGCAAAGGTGGGAGGAAAGAAATCCCATCATTTCCTTCCCCACCGATTGTTATCCTCCTTTTTTGGGATCTTGATCTTATCCCTTCGGGATATGATCTTATTCCTTCTAAGGGGGGATCTTGGTGCGCCTTGACCAGGGGTGTGGGGCCTTGGTCCCACTATCCACGTTCATGTGGGTCCCCCCATGGAGGTGGGCCCCAATCTGGGACCTTCTAGAACATTGCCGCTACAATACCGAAAAATCCCGAACATTTTCCGGTGGACAAAATAGGACTTCCCATATATAAATCTTTACCTCCGGACCATTCTAGAACTCCTCGTGATGTCCATGATCTCATCCGGGACTCCGAACAATATTCGGTAACTGCACACTAATTCCCATAACAACTCTAGCGTCACCGAACCTTAAGTGTGTAGACCCTACGGGTTCGGGAATCATGCAGACATGACCGAGACAACTCTCTGGCCAATAACAAACAGTAGGATCTGGATACCCATGTTGTCTCCCACATGTTCCACGATGATCTCATCGGATGAACCATGATGTCAAGGATTCAAGCAATGTCGTATACAATTCCCTTTGTCAATCGGTATGTTACTTGCCTGAGATTCGATCGTCGGTATCCCAATACCTCGTTCAATCTCGTTACCGGCAAGTCACTTTACTCGTTCCATAATGCATGATCCCATGACTAACTACTTAGTCACATTGAGCTCATTGTGATGATGCATTACCGAGTGGGCCCAGAGATACCTTTGCGTCATACGGAGTGACAAATCCCAGCCTCGATTCGGGGCAACCCAACAGACACTTTCGGAGATGCCTGTAGTGTACCTTTATAGCCACCCAGTTATGTTGTGACGTTTGGTACACCCAAAGCATTCCTATGGTATCCAGGAGTTGCACAATCTCATGGTCTAAGGAAATGATACTTGATATTAGAAAAGCTTTAGCAAACGAACTATACGATCTTGTGCTATGCTTAGGATTGGGTCTTGTCCATCACATCATTCTCCTAATGATGTGATCCGGCTATCAATGACATCTAATGTCCATGGTCAGGAAACCATGACCATCTATTGATCAACGAGCTAGTCAACTAGAGGCTCACTAGGGACATATTGTGGTCTATGTATTCACACATGTATTACGGTTTCCAGTTAATACAATTATAGCATGAACAATAGACAATTATCATGAACAAGGAAATACAATAATAACCATTTTATTATTGCCTCTAGGGCATATTTCCAACAGTCTCCCACTTGAACTAGAGTCAATAATCTAGTTCACATCACTATGTGATTGTAATGAATCCAACACCCATGGGGTTTGATCATATCTCGCTTGTGAGAGAGGTTATTAGTGAATGGGTCCGAACCTTTCAGATCCATGTGTGGTTTACAAATCTCTATGGCATCTTGTAGACGCAGCTACCATGTGCTACTTGGAGCTATTCCAAATAACTGCTCTACTATATGAATCCGGTTTACTATTTAGAGTCATCCTGATTAGTGTCAAAGTTTGCATCGACGTATCCCTTTACGACGAACTCTTTTACCACCTCCATAATCGAGAAAATTCCTTAGTCCACTAGTTACTAAGGATAAGTTTGACCACTGTCATGTGATCCATTCATGGATCACTCTTGTAACCCTTGATTGATTTCATGGCAAGGCACACTTCAGGTGCGGTACACAACATAGCATACTGTAGAGCCTACGTCTAAAGCATAGGGGACGACCTTCGTCCTTTCTCTCTCTTCTGCCGTGGTCAGATCTTGAGTCTTACTCAATGCTCACACCTTATAACACAACCAAGAACTCCTTATTTGCTGATTTGTTTGAACTCCTTCAAAATCTTGTCACGGTATGTATTCATTTGAAAGTACTATTAAGCGTTTTTGATCTATCCTTATAGATCTTGATGCTCAATGTTCAAGTAGCTTAATCCAGGTTTTCCATTGAAAAACACCTTTCAAACAACCCTATATGCTTTCCAGAAATTCTACATCATTTCCGATCAACAATATGTCAGCAACATATACTTATCAGAAATTTTATAGTGCTCCCACTCACTTCTTTGGAAATACAAGTTTCTCATAAACTTTGTATAAACCAAAAATCTTTGATCATCTCATCAAAGCGTATATTCCAACTCCGAGATGCTTACTCCAGCCCATAGAAGGATTGCTGGAGCTTTGCATACTTGTTAGCATCTTTTAGGATTGACAAAACCTTCTGGTTGTATCACATACAACCTTTCCTCAAGAAAATCATTGAGGAAACAATGTTTTGACATCCTATCTGCAAGATTTCATAAATAATGCAGGAACTGCTAATATAATTTCAACAGACTCTTAGCATCGCTACGAGTGAGAAAGTCTCATCGTAGTCAACTCCTTGAACCTGTCGAAAAAAAATCTTAGCGACAAGTCAAGCTTTCTTAATGGTGACACTTACCATCATTGTCCGTCTTCCCTTTTAAATTCCATCTGTACCAACAGCCTTACGACCATCAAGTAGTTCTTCCAAAGTCTACACTTTGTTTTATACATGGATCCTCTCTCGGATTTTATGGCCTCGAGCCATTTGTCGGAATCCGGTCCCACCATTGCTTCTCCACAGCTCATAGGTTCATTGTTGTCTAGCAACATGACCTCCAAGACAGGTTTACCGACCACTCCGAAGCAGTACGCGTCCTTGTCGACCTACGAGGTTTGGTAGTGACTTGATCCGAAGTTTCATGATCACTATCATCAGCTTCCACTTCAACTGGTGTAGGCACCACAGGAACAACTTCCTGTGCCCTACTACAGATTGGTTGAAGTGATGGTTCAATAGCCTCATCAAGTCTCCACCATCCTCCCACTCAATTCTTTCAAGAGAAGCTTTTCCTTGAGAAAGGACCCATTTCTAGAAACAATCACTTTTGCTTCCGGATCTGAAATAGGAGGTATACCCAACTGTTTTGGGTGTCCTATGAAGATGCATTTATCCTCTTTGGGTTTGAGCTTATCATGCTAAAACTTCTCCACATAAGAGCCGCAGCCCCAAACTTTTAAGAAATGATAGCTTAGGTTTCTCTAAACCATAGTTCATACGCTGTCATCTCAACGGAATTATGTGGTGCCCTATTTGAAGTGAATGTGGTTGTCTCTAATGCCTAACCCACAAACGGCAGTGGTAATTCGATAAGAGACATCATGGTATGCACCATATCCAATAGGGTGCAACTACGATGTTCGGACACACCATCACACTATGGTGTTCCAGGCGGTATTAGTTGTGAAACAATTTCCACAATGTCTTAATTGTATACCAAACTCATAACTCAGATACTCATCTCTATGATCATATCATAGACATTTTATCCTATTGTCACGACGATCTTCAACTTCACTCTAAAATTACTTGAACCTTTCAATAATTCAGACTTGTGTTTCATCAAGTAAATATACTCAGCATCTGCTCAAATCATCTGTGAAGTAAGAACGTAACGATATCCACTGCGTGCCTCAACACTCATTGGACTGCAAACATCAAAATGTATTACTTCCAACAAGTTGCTTTCTTGTTCCATCTTACTGAAAACGAGGCTTTTCAGTCATCTTGCCCATGTGGTATGATTTGCATGTCTCAAGTGATTCAAAATCAAGTGAGTCCAAATGATCCATCTGCATGGAGTTTCTTCATGTGTACATACCAATAGACATGGTTCGCATGTCTCAAACTTTTCAAAAAACAAGTGAGTCCAAAAGATCCATCAACATGGAGCTTCTTCATGCGTTTTATACCAATATGACTCAAATGGCAGTGCCACAAGTAGGTGGTACTATCATTACTATCTTATATCTTTTGACATGAACATGTGTATCAATACGATCGAGATTTGATAAACCATTCATTTTAGGTGCAAGACCATTGAAGGTATTATTCAAATAAACTGAGTAACCATTATTCTCCTTAAATGAACAACCGTATTGCGATAAACATAATCCAATCATGTCTATGCTCAACGCAAACACCAAAAACAATTATTTAGGTTTAACACCAATCCCGATGGTAGAGGGAGCGTGCGATGTTTGATAACATCAACCTTGGAAATGCTTCCAACACATATCGTCACCTCACCCTCAGCTAGTCTCCGTTTATTCCATAGCCTTTTATTTTGAGTTACTAATACTTAGTAATGGAACCGATATCTATTACCTTGGTGCTACTAGGAGTACTAGTAAAGTACACATTAAGATAATGTATATCCAATATACTTCTATCGACCTTGCCAGCCTTCTCATCTACCAAGTATCTAGGGTAGTTCTGCTTCAGTGATCGTTCCCCTCATTACAGAAGCACTTAGTCTCGGGTTTGAGTTCAAACTTTAGGTTTCTTCACTAGAGCAGCAACTGATTTGCCGTTTCATGAAGTATCCCTTCTTGCCCTTGCCCTTCTTGAAACTAGTGGTTTCACTAACCATCAACAATTGATGCTCCTTCTCGATTTCTACTTTCGCGGTGTCAAACATCGCGAATAGCTCAAGGATCATCATATCTGTCCCTGACATGTTATAGTTCATCACGAAGCTCTAGTAGCTTGGTGTCAATGACTTTGGAGAACCATCACTATCTCTTAAGGAAGATTAACTCCCACTCGATTCAAGTGATTGTAGTACTCAGACAATCTGAGCACATGCTCAACGATTGAGCTTTTGTCCCTTAGTTTGCAGGCTTAAGAAACTCGTCAGAGGTCTCATACCTCTTGACATGGGCACGAGCCTGAAATCCCAATTTCAGCCCTTTGAACATCTCATATGTTTCGCGACGTTTCAAAATCGTCTTCGGCGCCTCAATTCTAAACCGTTTAACATTACTGAACTATCACGCAGTCATCAAAACGTGTATGTCAGATGTTCGCAACATCCACAGACGATGTTCGAGGTTCAGCACACCGAGCGGTGCATTAAGGACATAAGCCTTCTGCGTAGCAATGAGGACAATCCTTAGTTTACGGACCTAGTCCGCATAATTGCTACTATCAACTTTCAACTAAAATTTTCTCTAGGAACATATCTAAAACAGTAGAGCTAAAGCGCAAGTTACAACATAATTTGCAAAGACCTTTTGACTATGTTCATGATAATTAAGTTCATCTAATTTAATGAACTCCCACTCAGATGGACATCCCTCTAGTCATCTAAGTGATACATGATCCGAGTCAACTAGGCCGTGTCCAATCATCACGTGAGACGGACTAGTCATCATCGGTGAACATCTTCATGTTAATCGTATCTGCTATACGACTCATGTTTGACCTTTTGGTCTCTTGTGTTCCGAGGCCATGTCTATACATGCTAGGCTCGTCAAGTCAACCTAAGTGTTTTGCTTGTGTAAATCTGGCTTACACCTGTCGTATTTGAATGTTAGAATCTATCACACCCGATCATCACGTGGTGCTTCGAAACAACGAACCTTTGCAATGGTGCACAGTTAGAGGGAACACTTTCTTGAAATTTTAGCGAGGTATCATCTTATTTATGGTACCATCGTACTAAGCAAATAAGATGTAAAAACATGATAAACATCACATGCAATCAAATAGTGACATGATATGGACAATATCATTTTGCTCCTTTTGATCTCCATCTTCGGGGCGCCATGATCATCATCGTCACCAGCATGACACCATGATCTCCATCATCGTGTCTTCATGAAGTTGTCTCGCCAACTATTACTTCTACTACTATGGCTAACGGTTTAGCAATAAAGTAAAGTAATTACATGGCATTATTCAATGACACGCAGGTCATACAATAAATTAAGACAACTCCTATGGCTCCTGTCGGTTGTCATACTCATCGACATGCAAGTCGTTATTCCTATTACAAGAACATGATCAATCTCATACATCACATATATATCATTCATCACATCCTTTTGGCCATATGACATCACACGACATATGCTGCAAGAACAAGTTAGACGTCCTCTAATTGTTGTTGCAAGTTTTTTTACGTGGCTGCTATAGGTTTCTAGCAAGAACGTTTCTTACCTACGCCAAAACCACAACGTGATATGCCAATTGCTATTTACCCTTCATAAGGATCCTTTTCATCGAATCCAATCCGAGTAAAGTGGGATAGACAGACAATCACTAGCCACCTTATGCAAATAGTGCATGTCAGTCGGTGGAACCTGTCTCACATAAGCGTACGTGTAAGGTCGGTCCGGTCCGCTTCATCCCACAATACCGCCGAAACAAGATATGCCTAGTAACGGTAAGCAAATTGAACAAACCAACGCCCACAACTACTTGTGTTCTACTCGTGCATAGAATCTACACAATAGACCTAGCTCAAGATGCCACTGTTGGGGAACGTAGCAGAAACTCAAAATTTTCTATGCATCACCAAGATCAATCTATGGAGAGACTAGCAATGAGAGAGAGGGGAGTGCATCTTAATACCCTTGAAGATTGCAAAACGGAAGCGTTACAAGAACATGGATGAAGGAGTCATACTCGTAGCGATTCAAATCGCGGAAGATCCGATCTAACGCCTAACGGACGACGCCTCCGCGTTCAACACACGTACAGCTCGGGGACGTCTCCTCCTTCTTGATCCAGCAAGGGAAGAGGAGAAGTTGAGGGAGAGCTCCGGCAACACGACGGCGTGGTGTTGCAGCTTGCAGTTCTCCAGCAGGGCTTCGCCAAGCACTACTAAGGAGGAGGTGGAGTTGGAGAGGGGGAGGGCTGCGCCAGGGGCAAGGGGTGAAGCTCCCATGCCCCTCCCCACTATATATAGGGGTGAAGGGGGCTGGTTTCTTGCCCTCCAAGTCCATTGGGGCATTGGCAAAGGTGGGAGGAAAGAAATCCCATCATTTCCTTGCCCACCGATTGTTATCGCCCCTTTTTAGGGATCTTGATCTTATCCCTTCGGGATAAGATCTTATTCTTTCTAAGGGGGGATCTTGGTGCGCCTTGACCAGGGGTGTGGGGAATTGCTCCAACTACCCACGTTCATGTGGGTCCCCCCATGCAGGTGGGCCCCACTCCGGAACCTTCTAGAACCTTCCTGGTACAATATCGAGAAATCCTGAACATTTTCCGGTGGCCAAAATAGGACTTCCCATATATAAATCTTTACCTCCGGACCATTCCGAAACTCGACGTGGCGTCCGGGATCTCATCCGGGATGCCGAAAAACATTCGGTAACTGCACACTAATTCCCGTAACAACTCTAGCGTCACCAAACCTTAAGTGTGTAGACCCTACGGGTTCGGGAATCATGCAGACATGACCGAGACAACTCTCTGGCCAATAACCAACAACGGGATCCGGATACCCATGTTGGCTCCCACATGTTCCATGATGATCTCATCACATGAACCATGATGTCAAGGATTCAAGCAATCCCGTATACAATTCCCTTTGTCAGTCGGTATGTTACTTGCCCGAGATTCGATCGTCGGTATCCCAATACCTCGTTCAATCTCGTTACCGGCAAGTCACTTTACACATTCCATAATGCATGATCCCATGACTAAATACTTAGTCACATTGAGCTCATTATGATGATGCATTACCGAGTAGGCCCAGAGATACCTCTCCGTCATACGGAGTGACAAATCCCAGTCTCGATTCATGCCAACCCAACAGACACTTTCAGAGATGACTGTAGTGTACCTTTATAGCCACCCAGTTACGTTGTGACGTTTGGTACACCCAAAGCATTCCTACGGTATCCGGGAGTTGCACAATCTCATGGTCTAATGAAATGATACTTGACATTAGAAAAGCTTTAGCAAACGAACTATACGATCTTGTGCTACGCTTAGGATTGGGTCTTGTCCATCACATCATTCTCCTAATGATGTGATCCCGCTATCAATGACATCTAATGTCCATGGTCAAGAAACCATGACCATCTATTGATCAACGAGCTAGTCAACTAGAGGCTCACTAGGGACATATTGTGGTCTATGTATTCACACATGTATTACGGTTTCCAGTTAATACAATTATAGCATGAACAATAGACAATTATCATGAACAAGGAAATACAATAATAACCATTTTATTATTGCCTCTAGGGCATATTTCCAATAGACAAATGCTTCACAACCCAAAATCTTTAGGAAAGACAACTTGGGACTTTTCCAGTCCACATCTCATGTGGTGTCTTGTCTACGGATTTAGATGGTACTCAGTTGAGTGTAAAAGCTGCAGTTTCTAGAGCATATCCCCAGAATGACAAGGTTAAATCGAATTTGATCATCATAGATCAAACCATGTCTAACAAGGTACGATTCCTCCATTCCGACACACCATTTCTCTCTGGTGTACCCGGAGGTGTGAGCTGAGGTACTATACCTTGTCTTTTCAGATGATTATCAAACTCCTGGGTCATATACTCACCTCCATGATCAGATCATAGAAGGTTTATAGACTTGCCGAGTTGATTCTTAACCTCGTTCTGAAACTCTTTGAACTATTCAAAAGCTTCCGACTTGTGCCTCATCAAATAGATATATCCATATCTACTCAAGTCGTTGGTAAAAGTCATGAAGTACTGATAGCCACCTCTTGCAGTTGTGCTCGTTGGACAACACACATCATTGTGCATAAGCTCAAATAGCTCGGATGCCCTCTCGCAACTCTTTGCAAAAGAAGACTTAGTCATCTTACCGAGCAAGCATGGTCCACATGTCTAGAACGACCAGAAGTCAGACGAAGTTAGGAATCCATTGATAGTCCCCAAGTGCAAGGAATGATCGTAGCAATTTCCAAAGGCGGAAGTGATAAATATGGAGTGTCGAACACACAAGGAGCTAAAGGTAAGATCAATATTCTCTCAAGTTCTATCTGCCACTGATACAACTCTATGTACACCGAGCGTTTTCTTTCATCTAGAAATGAGAAATAAAACTAAGTGGTTGGTAATAAGAGGATAGCTTTGCAAGATATCGAAGAGCTAAAATATAAAAACTAGGTGCTACCTAAATACAGTTAGAATATATTACAAATAGCAAGTGTGGAATAATGATGGATCAGAGTGTGGAATTGTCCTAGGCAATTGTTAACAAGATCGGTAATCATTATTGCAATTTTATATGAGGGAGATGCATGAGCTGACATACTTTCCGTGCTTGGATCATATGAATGATTGGACCTCTAGCAAGCATCGGCAACTAGTAGAAATCATTAATATAAACCCAACCATAGCATTAAGTATCAAGTCCCCTTTTCTCCCATACGCAACAACCCCCTCACTCGGGTGTAAGCTGGTGTCACTCTGGCCACCCACCATAAGCAAATCATGAACGTATTGCAACACCCTACGACAGGAATCCCTCACGTGTGTGCGGCATGGAAGGCACCATTAGACAACATCAATATAAAACATACAACTCAAACGAATCAAGATCATTAATGAACCCAAAGAATAAAATAAATCTACACAAACATCATAGGATGGCAACACATAAATGGATAATAATATGTGGCATAAAGCACCATGTTCAAGTAGGGGGTTACAGTGGGGTGCAGGAGAGTGGACCGCTGAAAAGAGATGAGGGAGATGATGAAGACGGGGATGTTAATGAATAGGATCACCACGGTGATGGTTCCGCCGGCGGCACTCCGGCGCTGATACGTCTCCGTCATATCTATAATTTTTGATTGTTCCATGTCAATATTATTCAACTTTTATATACTTTTGGCAACTTTTTATACTATTTTTTGGGACTAACATATTGATCAAGTGCCCAGTGCCAGTTCCTATCTGTTGCATGATTTTTGTTTTGCAGAAACCAATATCAAACGGAGTCCAAACGGGATAAAAACGGAAGGAGAATTATTTTGGAAAATTTGCGATTTTTGGGAAGTAAAATCAACGCGAGAAGGTGCCCGAGGGGGCCAGGAGATAGGGGGGCGCGCCCTAGGGAGGCAGGCGCACCCTGGACTCTCCTAGGCCCCCCGTAAGGTGGTTGATGCTCTTCTTTTTCCGCAAGAAAGCTAATTTTATGAGAAAGATCTGTGCGAAAGATTCACCCCAATCGGAGTTACGTATCCCCGGATATAAAAGAAACAGTGAAGGGGCAGAATCTGGGAACGCAGAAACAGAGAGATAGATCCAATCTCGGAGGGGCTCTCGCCCCTCCCAAGCCATGGGAGCGAAGGACCAGAGGGGAAACCCTTCTCCCATCTAGGGAGGAGGTCAAGGAAGAAGAAAAAGAATGGGGGCTCTCTCCCCCTTGCTTCCGGTGGCGCCGGAACGCCGCCGGGGGCCATCATCATCACCGCGATCTTCACCAACACCTCCATCATCTTCACCAACATCTCCATCACCTTCCCCCGTCTATATTCAGTGGTCCACTCTCCCGCAACCCGCTGTACCCTCTAATTGAACATGGTGCTTTATGCTTCATATTAGTTTCCAATGATGTGTTGCCATCCTATGATGTCTGAATAGATTTTCGTTGTCCTATCGGTGATTGATGAATTGCTATGATTGGTTTGAGTTGCATGTTTTATTATTGGTGCTTTCCTATTGTGCCCTCCGTGTCGCGCAAGCATGAGGGATTCCCGCTGTAGGGTTTGCAATATGTTTATGATTTGCTTATGGTGGGTGGCGTGAGTGACAGAAGCACAGACCCGAGTAAGTAGGTTGTTTGTGTATGGGATAAACGGGACTTGATACTTTAATGCTATGGCTGGGTTGGGTTTTACCTTAATGAATCTTTAGTATTTGCGGATGCTTGCTAGAGTTCCAATCATAAGTGCATATGATCCAAGTAGAGAAAGTATGTTAGCTTATGCCTCTCCCTCAAATAGAATTGCAATAGTGATTACCGGTCTAGTAACGTAGTCAATTGCTTAGGGACAATTTCACAACTCCTACCACCACTTTTCCACACTCGCTATATTTACTTTATTGCATCTTTATCTAAACAGCCCCTACTTTTTATTTACGTACTCTTTATTATCTTGCAAACCTATCCAACAACACCAACAAAGTACTTCTAGTTTCATACTTGTTCTAGGTAAAGCGAACGTCAAGCGTGCGTAGAGTCGTATCAGTGGCCGATAGGACTTGAGAGAGTATTTGTTCTACCTTTAGCTCCTCGTTGGGTTTGACACTCTTACTTATCGAAAGAGGCTACAACTATCCCGTATACTTGCGGGTTATCAGGCGCCATCGGAGAGAGAGGGAGAGAGTCTCCCCCTTGTGCTTTATCCTCCATGGCCTCCCCCTAGATGGGGGATAGGTTTTCCATCTAGTCCTTGGACTCCATGGTGCCCGGAGGGGCGGGAGCCCCTCCAAAATTGGATCTCTCTCCCCTTCTCTCTCTTCCTCCCCTCTCTCTCTCTATCTCTCTCTCTCTATATATATATATGTTGGAAATACGCCCTAGAGGAAATAATAAAAGGATTATTATTATATTTCCTTGTTCATGATAATTGTCTTTATTCATGCTATAATTGTATTATCCGGAAATCGTAATACACGTGTGAATACACAGACCATAATATGTCCCTAGTAAGCCTCTAGTTGACTAGCTCGTTGATCAACAGATAGTCATGGTTTCCTGACTATGGACATTAGATGTCGTTGATAACGGGATCACATCATTAGGAGAATGATGTGATGGACTAGACCCAATCCTAAGCATAGCTCAAGATCGTGTAGTTCGTTTTGCTAGAGCTTTTCCAATGTCAAGTATCTTTTCCTTAGACCATGAGATCGGGTAACTCCCGGATACCGTAGGAGTGCTTTGGGTGTACCAAACATCACAACGTAACTGGGTGACTATAAAGGTGCACTACAGGTATCTCCGAAAGTGTCTCTTGGGTTGACACGGATCGAGACTGGGATTTGTCACTCCGTATAACGGAGAGGTATCACTGGGCCCACTCGGTAGTGCATCATCATAATGAGCTCAAAGTGACCAAGTGTCTGGTCACGGGATCATGCATTACGGTACGACTAAAGTGACTTGCCGGTAACGAGACTGAACGAGGTATTGGGATACCGACGATCGAGTCTCGGGCAAGTAACATACCGTCTGACAAAGGGAATAGTATACGGGGTTGCTTGAATCCTCGACATCGTGGTTCATCCGATGAGATCATCGAGGAGTATGTGGGAGCCAACATGGGTATCCAGATCCCGCTGTTGGTTATTGACCGGAGAGCCGTCTCTGTCATGTCTGCGTGTCTCCCGAACCCGTAGGGTCTACACACTTAAGGTTCGGTGATGCTAGGGTTGTATGAATATGAATATGCAGCAAACCAAATGTTGTTCGGAGTCCCGTATGAGATCCTGGACGTCACGAGGAGTTTTGTAATGGTCCGGAGGTAAAGAATTATATATAGGAAGTGTTGTTTCGGCCATCAGGAAAGTTTCGGGATCACCCGGTATTGTACCGGGACCACCGGAAGTTTCCCGGGGGTCCACCGTGTGGGGCCACCTATCCCGGAGGGCCCCGTGGGCTGAAGTGGGAGGGGAACCAGCCCCTAGTGGGCTGGTGCGCCCCCCCTTGGCCTCCCCCTGCGCCTAGGGTTGGAAACCCTAGGTGGGGGGGGGCACCACTTGCCTTGGGGAGCACTCCACCCCCCAGGCCGCCGCCCCCCTTGGGAGATTGCATCTCCCAGGGACGGCGCCCCCCCTGCGGGCCTATATAAAGGAGGGCAGGGGGGAGGGCAGCCGCACCCTGTGCATTGGCGCCTCCCTCCCCCTGCTACACCTCGTCCTCCTCCCGCAGCAGCTTGGCGAAGCCCTGCCGGAGTTCTGCTGCATCCACCACCACGCCATCGTGCTGCTGGATCATCATCAACCTCTCCTTTCCCCTTGCTGGATCAAGACAGAGGAGATGTCACGCTGACCGTACGTGTATTGAACGTGGAGGTGCCGCCCGTTCGGCGCTAGGATCTCCGGTGAGAGGATCACGACGAGAACGACTACTTCAAACCCGTTATTTTTTGAACGCTTCCGCTCGCGATCTACAAAGTGGTATGTAGATGCATCTCTCCTTTCACTCGTTGCTTAGATGAACTCATAGATGGATCTTGGTGAAACCGTAGGAAAATTTTTAATTTTCTGCAACATTCCCCAACAGTGGTATCAGAGCTAGGGCTATGCGTAGTTCTCTATTGCATGAGTAGAACACAATTTTGTTGTGGGCGTAGATCTTGTCAACTTGCTTGCCCCTACTAGTCTTTTCTTGCTTCAGCGGTATTGTGGGATGAAGCGGCCCGGACCGACCTTACACGTACGCTTACGTGAGATAGGTTCCACCGACTGACATGCACTAGTTGCATAAGGTGGCTAGCGGGTGTCTGTCTCTCCTACTTTAGTTGGAGCGGATTCAACAAAAAGGGTCCTTATGAAGGTTAAATAGAAGTTGACAAAATCACGTTGTGGTTATTCGTAGGTAAGAAAACGTTCTTGCTAGAACCCAATTGCAGCCACGTAAAAGATGCAACAACAATTAGAGGACGTCTAACTTGTTTTTGCAGCAATTGTGATGTGATGTGATATGGCCAGAAGTTGTGATGAATGATGAATGATATATTGTGATGTATGAGATCATGTTCTTGTAATAGGAATCACGACTTGCATGTCGATGCGTATGACAACCGGCAGGAGCCATAGGAGTTGTCTTTATTTTTTGTATGACCTGCGTGTCATTGAAGAACGCCATGTAAATTACTTTACTTTATTGCTAAACGCGTTAGCCATAGAAGTAGAAGTAGTCATTGGCGTGACAACTTCATGAAGACACAATGATGGAGATCATGATGATGGAGATCATGGTGTCATGCCGGTGACGAAGATGATCATGGAGCCCCGAAGATGGAGATCGAAGGAGCTATATGATATTGGCCATATCATGTCACTACTATATAATTGCATGTGATGTTTATTATGTTTTATGCATCTTTTTTACTTAGAACGGCGGTAGTAAATAAGATGATCCCTTATAATAATTTCAATAAAGTGTTCCACCTAACTGTGCACCGTTGCTAAAGTTCGTTGTTTCGAAGCACCACGTGATGATCGGGTGTGATAGATCCTTACGTTCACATACAACGGGTGTGAGACAGATTTACACATGCAGAACACTTAGGGTTAACTTGACGAGCCTAGCATGTACAGACATGGCCTCGGAACACAAGAGACCGAAAGGTCGAACATGAGTCGAATGGAAGATACGAACAACATGGAGATGTTCACCGATGATGACTAGTCCGTCTCACGTGATGATTGGACACGGCCTAGTCGACTCGGATCATGTAACACTTAGATGACTAGAGGGATGTCAAATCTGAGTGGGAGTTCATTCAATAATTTGATTAGATGAACTTAATTATCATGAACTTAGTCCAAAAACTTTTGCAAAATATGTCTTGTAGATCAAATGGCCAACGCTCATGTCAACATGAACTTCAACGCGTTCCTAGAGAAAACCAAGCTGAAAGATGATGGCAGC
This sequence comes from Triticum aestivum, assembly GCF_018294505.1. Taxonomy (NCBI): domain Eukaryota; kingdom Viridiplantae; phylum Streptophyta; class Magnoliopsida; order Poales; family Poaceae; genus Triticum; species Triticum aestivum. The sequence goes on from NC_057810.1 coordinate 316,652,622, forward strand.
AACTATTCGGACTGGGTTCGGAACCTGAGGATCATCCTCATAGCTGCCAAGAAAGCATATGTCCTAGATGAACCGCTAGGTGAAGCACCCATCCCAAAGAACCAAGACGTTATGAACGTTTGGCAGTCACGTGCTGATGATTACTCCCTTGTTCAGTGCGGCATGCTTTACAGCTTAGAACCGGGGCTCCAAAAGCATTTTGAGAAACACGGAGCATATGAGATGTTCGAGGAGCTGAAAATGGTTTTTCAAGCTCATGCCCGGGTCAAGAGATATGAAGTCTCCGACAAGTTCTATAGTTGTAAGATGGAGGAAAACAGTTCTGCAGTGAGCACATTCTCAAAATGTCTGGGTTGCACAACCGCCTGTCCCAGCTGGAGATCAACCTCCCGGACGAGGCGGTCATTGACAGAATCCTTCAGTCGCTCCCACCGAGCTACAAGAGCTTTGTGTTGAACTACAATATGCAGGGGATGGTGAAGACCATTCCTGAAGTATTTGCAATGCTGAAGTCAGCAGAGGTTGAAATCAAGAAAGAACATCAAGTGTTGATGGTCAATAAGACCACTAAGTTCAAGAAGGGCAAGGGTAAGAAGAACTTCAAGAAGGATGGCAAAGATGTTGCCGCGCTCGGTAAGCCAGTTGCCTGGAAGAAGTCAAAGAATGGACCCAAGCTTGAGACTGAGTGCTTTTATTGCAAAGGGAAGGGTCACTGGAAGCGGAACTGCCCCAAATACTTAGCGGACAAGAAGGCTAGCAACACTAAAGGTATATTTGATATACATGTAATTGATGTGTACCTTACCAGTACTCGTAGTAACTCCTGGGTATTTGATACCGGTGCCGTTGCTCATATTTGTAACTCACAGCAGGAGCTGCGGAATAAGCGGAGACTGACGAAGGACGAGGTGACGATGCGTGTCGGGAATGGTTCCAAGGTCGATGTGATCGCCGTCGGCACGCTACCTCTACATTTACCCACGGGATTAGTTATGAACCTCAATAATTGTTATTTAGTGCCAAGTTTGAGCATGAACATTGTATCTGGATCTCGTTTAATACGAGATGGCTACTCATTTAAATCCGAGAATAATGGTTGTTCTATTTATATGAGAGATATGTTTTATGGTCATGCCCTGATGGTCAATGGTTTATTCTTAATGAATCTCGAACGTAATGTTACACATATTCATAGCGTGAATACCAAAAGATGTAAAGTTGATAACGATAGTCCCACATACTTGTGGCACTGCCACCTTGGTCACATTGGTGTCAAGCGCATGAAGAAGCTCCATGCTGATGGACTTTTAGAGTCTCTCGATTATGAATCATTTGACACATGCGAACCATGCCTCATGGGCAAAATGACCAAGACTCCGTACTCCGGAATAATGGAGCGAGCAACCAACTTTTGAAAATCATACATACCGATGTGTGCGGTCCAATGAGTGTTGAGGCTCGCGGAGGATATCATTATGTTCTCACTCTCACTGATGACTTGAGTAGATATGGGTATGTCTACTTGATGAAACACAAGTCTGAGACCTTTGAAAAGTTCAAGGAATTTCAGAATGAGGTAGAGAATCAACATGACAGAAAGATAAAGTTCCTACGATCAGATCGTGGAGGAGAATACTTAAGTCACGAATTTGGTACACACTTAAGGAAATGTGGAATCGTTTCACAACTCATGCCACCTGAAACACCTCAGCGTAACGGTGTGTGCGAACGTCGTAATCGCACTCTATTGGATATGGTGCGGTCTATGATGTCTCTTACCGATTTACCGCTATCATTTTGGGGATACGCTCTAGAGATAGCTACATTCACTTTAAATAGGGCACCGTCTAAATCCGTTGAGACGACACCGTATGAATTAAGGTTTGGGAAGAAACCTAAGCTGTCGTTTCTAAAAGTTTGGGGATGCGATGCTTATGTCAAGAAATTACAACCTGAAAAGCTCGAACCCAAGTTGGAAAAATGCGTCTTCATAGGATACCCTAAGGAAACCATTGGGTATACCTTCTACTTAAGATCCGAGGGCAAGACCTTTGTTGCCAAGAACGGATCCTTTCTGGAAAAAGAGTTTCTCTCGAAAGAAGTAAGTGGGAGGAAAGTAGAACACGATGAAGTACTACCTCTTGAACCGGAAAGTAGTACAACTCAGGAAAATGTTCTTGTGGTGCCTACACCAACTGGAGAGGAAATTAATGATGATGATCAAGGTACTTCGGATCAAGTTGCTACAGAACCTCGTAGGTCCACAAGGACACGTTCCACACCAGAGTGGTATGGCAACCCTCTCCTGGAAATCATGTTGTTAGACAATGGTGAACCTTCGAACTATGAAGAAGCAATGGTGGGCCCAGATTCCAACAAATGGCTTGAAGCCATGCAATCCGAGATAGAATCCATGTATGAAAACAAAGTATGGACTTTGACTGACTTGCCCAATGATCGGCGAGCGATAGAAAACAAATGGATCTTTAAGAAGAAGACGGACGCGGATGGTAATATTACCGTCTATAAAGCTCAACTTATCGCTAAGGGTTATCGACATGTTCAAGGGGTTGACTACGATGAGACATTCTCTCCCATAGCAAAGCTGAAGTCCGTCCGAATCATGTTAGCAATTGCCGCATACTATGATTATGAAATATGGCAGATGGACGTCAAAACGGCATTCCTTAACGGGCATCTTAAGGAAGAACTGTATATGATGCAGCCGGAAGGTTTTGTCAATCCTAAGAATGCTAACAAAGTATGCAAGCTCCAGCGATCCATTTATGGGCTGGTGCAAGCATCTCGGAGTTGGAACATTCGCTTTGATGAGATGATCAAAGCGTTTGGGTTTATGCAGACTTATAGAGAAGCCTGCGTTTACAAGAAAGTGAGTGGGAGCTCTGTAGCATTTCTCATATTATATGTAGATGAAATACTTTTGATGGGAAATGATATAAAATTCTTGGACAACATTAAGGCCTATTTGAATAAGTGTTTTTCAATGAAGGACCTTGGAGAAGCTGCTTACATATTAGGCATCAAGATCTATAGGGATAGATCAAGACGCCTCATAGGTCTTTCACAAAGCACATACCTTGATAAGATTTTGAAGAAGTTCAAAATGGATCACTCCAAGGAAGGGTTCTTGCCTGTACTACAAGGTGTGAGATTGAGCTCGGCTCAATGCCCGACCAGGACAAAAGATAAAGAAGAGATGAGTGTCATCCCCTATGCTTCAGCCATAGGATCTATAATGTATGCCATGCTGTGTACCAGACCTGATGTAAACCTTGCCGTAAGTTTTGTAGGAAGGTACCAAAGTAATCCCGGCAAGGAACACCGGACAGTGGTCAAGAATATCCTAAAGTACCTGAAAAGGACAAAGGACATGTTTCTCGTTTATGGAGGTGACGAAGAGCTCGCCGTAAAGGGTTACGTCGACGCTAGCTTCGACACAGATCTAGATGACTCTAAGTCACAAACCGGATACGTATATATGTTGAATGGTGGAGCAGTAAGCTGGTGCAGCTGCAAGCAGAGCGTCGGGGCATGATCTAAATGTGAAGCGGAGTACATGGCAGCCTCGGAGGCAGCGCATGAAGCAATATGGTGAAGAAGTTCATCACTGACCTAGGAGTCATACCCAATGCGTCGGGGCCGATCAAACTCTTCTGTGACAACACTGGAGCTATTGCCCTTGCCAAGGAGCCCAGGTTTCACAAGAAGACCAGGCACATCAAGCGTCGTTTCAACTCCATCCATGAAAATGTTCAAGATGGAGACATAGATATTTGCAAAGTACATACGGATCTGAATGTCGCAGATCCGTTGTCTAAACCTCTCTTGCGAGTAAAACATGATCAACACCAGAACTCTATGGGTGTTCGATTCATCACAATGTAACTAGATTATTGACTCTAGTGCAAGTGGGAGACTGTTGGAAATATGCCCTAGAGGAAATAATAAAAGGATTATTATTATATTTCCTTGTTCATGATAATTGTCTTTATTCATGCTATAATTGTATTATCCGGAAATCGTAATACACATGTGAATACACAGACCATAATATGTCCCTAGTAAGCCTCTAGTTGACTAGCTCGTTGATCAACAGATAGTCATGGTTTCCTGACTATGGACATTAGATGTCGTTGATAACGGGATCACATCATTAGGAGAATGATGTGATGGACTAGACCCAATCCTAAGAATAGCACAAGATCGTGTAGTTCATTTTGCTAGAGCTTTTCCAATGTCAAGTATCTTTTCCTTAGACCATGAGATCGTGTAACTCCCGGATACCGTAGGAGTGCTTTGGGTGTACCAAACGTCACAACGTAACTGGGTGACTATAAAGGTGCACTACAGGTATCTCCGAAAGTGTCTCTTGGGTTGACACGGATCGAGACTGGGATTTGTCACTCCGTATAACGGAGAGGTATCACTGGGCCCACTCGGTAGTGCATCATCATAATGAGCTCAAAGTGACGAAGTGTCTTGTCACGGGATCATGCATTACGGTACGAGTAAAGTGACTTGCCGATAACGAGACTGAACGAGGTATTGGGATACCGATGATCGAGTCTCGGGCAAGTAACATACCGTCTGACAAAGGGAATAGTATACGGGGTTGCTTGAATCCTCGACATCGTGGTTCATCCGATGAGATCATCGAGGAGTATGTGGGAGCCAACATGGGTTTCCAGATCCCGCTGTTGGTTATTGACCGGAGAGCCGTCTCGGTCATGTCTGCATGTCTCCTGAACCCATAGGGTCTACACACTTAAGGTTCAGTGACGCTAGGGTTGTATGAATATGAATATGCAGCAAACCGAATGTTGTTCGGAGTCCCGGATGAGATCCCGGACGTCACGAGGAGTTTCGAAATGGTCCGGAGGTAAAGAATTATATATAGGAAGTGCTGTTTCAGCCATGGGGAAAGTTTCGGGGTCACCCGGTATTGTACCGGGACCACCGGAAGGGTCCCGGGGGTCCACCGGGTGGGGCCACCTATCCCGGAGGGCCCCATGGGCTGAAGTGGGAGGGGAACCATCCCCTAGTGGGCTGGTGCGCCCCCCCTTGGGCCCCCCCCTGCGCCTAGGGTTGGAAACCCTAGGTGGGGGGGGGGGGCACCACTTGCCTTGGAGGGCACTCCACCCCCCAGGCCGCCGCCCCCCTTGGGAGATTGCATCTCCCAGGGCCGCCCCCCCTGGGGGCCTATATAAAGGAGGGCAGGGGGGAGGGCAGCCGCACCCTGTGCATTGGCGCCTCCCTGCCCCTGCTACACCTTGTCCTCCTCCCGCAGCAGCTTGGCGAAGCCCTGCCGGAGTTCTGCTGCATCCACCACCACGCCGTCGTGCTGCTGTATCATCATCAACCTCTCCTTTCCCCTTGCTGGATCAAGACGGAGGAGATGTCACGTTGACCGTACGTGTGTTGAACGCGGAGGTGCCGTCCGTTCGGCGCTAGGTTCTCCGGTGATAGGATCACGACGAGAACGACTACTTCAACCCCGTTCTTTTTTGAACGCTTCCGCTCACGATCTACAAAGTGGTATGTAGATGCATCTCTCCTCTCACTCGTTGCTTAGATGAACTCATAGATGGATCTTGGTGACACCGTAGGAAAATTTTTAATTTTCTGCAACGTTCCCCAACAATATATCTTTCTGCGACCCCATTTCTGGCCGGAAATCATTTCTTAAATTCACGGATACCGTAACTCCGATTGGGCTCAAAGTTTAACATGATTTTTGTCCGTATATAAGCTTCCCTGCGACCGGAAGATACCTCCAACTGACCTATGGGGTGGTCACAATCTTTCTAGGTGCGCCCTGGGTAAGGGGGCATGCCCCTTGAGCTTATGGGCCCCTCAGGCATCGTCTCGCGTTGATTCCTCTTCCCAAAAATTACAAATATTCCAAAATAAATCTCTATAAATTTTTATTGCGTTTGGACTTCATTTGATATGGATATGCAAAACAAAAAATATGCAACAAACATGAACTTGCATTGGGCACTGGATCAATAAGTTAGTCCATAAAAATAATATATAAGTACACCAAAACCATATAAAACTCAAGTAAATATAGCATGAATACTTCATAAATTATAGATACGTTGGAGACCTATCAACATCCCCAAGCTTAATTCCTGCTCATCCTCTAGTAGGTAAATGATAAAAGATACAATTTATGAAGTGCGAATGCTAGCATAGTGCATAAATTTGATCAATAATAGTTCCAAACACTTTTTCTAGCATCATTATATATCATATATAGTAGCTCATCTCATAAAACTTCCCATGATCAAGTAGAAAGCTATTCACATGTTATAGTATAGACCATAAACTTTCTTGAAAACAAACTATGTTTTAGTCATCAAACAACTACAATTCATTTTATTTTCAGGAAGGGTCTATGTAAGATCTTTGATTTATCAAATTCCACATACTCAAGTATCATATAGTGTTCCATGATTGCTAACACTCAAAGCATATTTTTAGAATAAATAGCATCCATCTAACATAAAGAAAGATAGGGACTTAATGTTTCACCTCCCAACTTATTTATCATATAGATAGTTTCAACAATAATAATTCATGATCTAACATATTTGAATGGCCATATATGCTTGGATCTTTCCCACCACATAATGCCTACAAACTAGAGAATAACTAAGGTTGAAATGAGAAGGAATACTATTGACTCTTGCATAAAAGTAAATACATAAAAGTAAAAGATATGCCCTTCACAAAGGTGAGCAGAGGATGTCATGCGCTTTTTATTTTTGGATGTGCAAGATCTTAATGCAAAGGGATGTCACGTTATATGCGCTTTGTGATAGCAACCTTTATTATGCAGTCCGTCGCTTTTATTTCTTTACCATCACAAGTTCGTACAATGCTTATTTTCCCTTACAATAAAAGATCATACATATTAAGGAGCAATTTTTGTTGCTTTTAGAACTAATGAAAACTTACTTGAAGGATCTTATTAAACCCATAGGTAGATATGGTGGACACTTATGGCAAGAATATGGGTTTAAGGGTTTTTGGATGCATAAGTAGTATTTCTACTTAGTACGAATTTTTGGCTAGCAAAAAGATCCTAAGCAAGCACCACATGTTGGAGGATCCATAACAATATAACTTCTATACAAATATACCCATACATAACTCATTATGTTGTCTTTGTTGTCCAACTTTAACTAATTTTCTCAACTTTGAAAATAATTAATGAGGCTCACAATCATAGAAGATGTCCAAGATAGTATATTTATATGTGTAATCTCTCTTCCTTCAATATTCTTTCATGAATTGTTCAAGTGACCAATGTTGTGTTTGCTAACTTTCAAATTTTTTTACCACCTATACTTCTTGCATGTGAAGTCATTACTGCTCATGGGATAAGAATATGAAACATATTT